>NW_024100178.1:0-99059 GCF_016545835.1 Crotalus tigris
GGAGCAGACCACCACCGACGCCTGTGTCTTGGAAACGATCAGGCATGGCCTGACCTTAGACTTTTGTTCTCCCCCACCAAGCCGGTTCATCAGATGCCCCATCTCCAGAAAGGTACACAAGACGAGGCTGATAACTTCGGCCATAGCTCACCTCCTGTCAATTCAAGCCATAGAGAGGGTACCAAAGGAAGAGGAGGGACGAGGATTTTATTCCATCCTCTTCGTTATTCCAAAGACATCAGGAGGGTGGAGAGCAATATTGGACCTGAAGGGCCTGAATCATTTCATAAAGTACAGGAAGTTCAAGATGCACTCATTGAAGTCCATCCTAGCCCGCGTCAGGGAAGACGATCTATTATCCTCAATAGATCTCACAGAGGCGTACCTACACATTCCCATCCATCCCAGCTACCGGAAATTCCTCAGATTTACCTACGCGGGCCGGCATTACCAATACAGGGCCTTACCCTTCGGACTATCTTCAGCACCAAGGGTATTTACCAAAATCCTAGCTGTAATAGCAGCCCATCTCAGGCTGATGCCGGTTCGCGTACAGTTTTATCTGGACGACATCTTGATTCAGTCCAGATCTCAGGAACAAGCAAGGGCAGATCTCAAGACCACGATCCGAACCCTACCGGGGCACGGATTCTCGGTCAATCTAAACAAGAGCCACCTCATTCCCTCAAGGAGACTGCAACACCTGGGCGCGGTGATAGACACGTCACAGTGCAGGGTATTCCTTTCCCAGGAGCGACTGATCAGCATATCCAAGCTAATCCACCAAATTCAAAAGATCAGGAGAGTGCCCTTGCTACAACTCTCGAAGCTCCTGGGGAAGATGATATCTTGCATGGGCATCATCCCATGGGCAAGGCTCCACTCGAGGGAGTTGCAGTGGTTCCTCCTACCCTACCAGAGGAGGAACCTCAGCACCTCCAGCAGGAGAGTGCCGGTACCAGCACAGGTGATGAAATCACTAAAATGGTGGCTATCCCCCATGACACTCCAGGGGAGCATATTCAGGGAACCGAACAGGGTCACGCTCACGACAGATGCGAGCCTGTTCGGATGGGGAGCCCATCTGGGGACCCAGATAGCACAGGGCCAGTGGGGTCAGAAGGACCCGTCACACAGCATCAACTGGCTAGAGCTCCGGGCCATACACCTGGCCCTCCGTCATTTCTCACACCTAGTAACGAGGAGGCACGTCCTCGTGCTTACAGACAATGTAGCAGCCAAGGCGCATGTAAACAAGGAGGGAGGAACGAAATCAGTGGAACTAATGAAGGAAGCATTGGCTCTGTCTCGGTGGGCCGAAGCCAATGTGAGTTCCATCAGAGCGGAACACATCTCAGGGGAGACAAACACCCAGGCAGACTCCCTGAGCAGAGCCAAGGTGGACCAGTCGGAATGGCGTCTGGACCCGGCTCTCTTCGAGGAGATCTCCCGGAGGTTCGGACAACCGCACCTAGATCTATTTGCCAACCACAAGAACACACAGCTCCCCAGGTTCTTCTCCAGATTCCCGTCCCCGGGATCGGAGGGAACGGATGCTCTCAGGTGCCGGTGGCCGGCGCAACTCCTGTACGCCTTCCCACCACTGCCATTAATACCGGCCACCATACGCAAGATGATCCTGGAGGGCGCAGAAATGGTCTGCATTGCCCCTCACTGGCCACGGCGCCCGTGGTTTGCCGACCTCGTGGACCTTTCGATATCACCTCCGTGGAGGATCCCCCCGGACAAGGTAAAACTCAGTCAGGGCAAGCTTGGACACCCAGATCCCCAGTGGCTACAACTAGCCGCTTGGCATTTGAGCGGCAAAGCTTAACTAAACAATCTTATTCTGCAGGGGTGATATCGATCATACAGGCATCACGAAGAGCGTCCACTAATAGGATTTATGACGCTACGTGGAAGGGATTTTGTAGGTGGTGCGCTTCGCTTCACCTAGACCCGACAGCAGTATCTATTCCCAATATCCTAGATTACCTACTGGAGGGTCTTAATAAGGGCCTGTCAGTCAATACTATCCGCAGACAGATATCGGCCCTCTCAACTGTACTCTCCTGCGACAACTTAACTTCCCTAGCACAGCATCCAGCTATTAATGCCTTTTTAAAAGGGGCATCTAACACAAAGCCCCCAGTCATACACAGGTACCCGTCCTGGAACCTGCCTAAGGTCCTTCTAGCCTTGACATCAGCACCCTTCGAACCTCTTGAAACATGCTCACTCCATCACCTATCACTGAAGGTAGCTTTCCTTGTGGCAATTACTTCAGCAAGACGAATCTCAGAACTAGCAGCACTGTCAGTAAGGAAGGATCTGTGTACCTTTTTCAAAGACAGGGTCGTTCTTAGACCAGACCCGACCTTCATTCCGAAGGTAAATAGCATCTTTCACAGATCTCAGGAACTTTCGCTTCCTGATTTCTGTCCAAGACCCAAACATAGACTAGAACACAGATGGCCCAAGCTGGACGTGCGGAGAGCGCTGTGTTTCTACGTGAAACGCACCTCGGCTTTCCGAAAGACTGAAGCATTATTTGTGTCCTTTCAACCAGCAACTATGGGAAAGAAGGTATCTCCTTCCACCATAGGCAGGTGGATCAGAGCCTGCATAGCGCAGGCCTACGTCTCACAGGATTTGCCAGCACCCACTCAGGTGACTGCTCACTCAACTCGGAGCGCAGCTACATCTGCGGCGTGGCTAACGCAAGCTCCGGTGGAAGAGATTTGCAGGGCCGCAACCTGGTCCTCACCTTCGGTTTTTATTCGACATTACAGTTTAGACTCCCTAGCAGCAGCAGACGCGGCTTTTGGCAGAAGAGTTCTTCAACAAGTCGTATCTGCTCAGAGTTCGGTAGCCTAGACATTCCCTCCCAGGGGGACATGAGGGCTTTGGTATGTCCCATCCTTTTGGACTCTACAGCCATCCTGCTGGAGAAGGGGCGTTGTCTTACCTGAACGCCTTTTCTCATCAGGATGATGTAGAGTCCAAGCCCACCCAGAGGATAGGTCTAGGCAGGGATATAATAAAGATATAATAAAGAGCTGCAAGGTTAATTCCAACAAAGTTTCTCGCCTAAGTCAAAACTGGGGTCACGCCCAAAGGAAGGGGTTTGGCCGAAGTTTTTACCCAGTCTGCCAGGCAGGAAGGCCGTCATAGAACCCATCCATTTGGACTCTACATCATCCTGCTGAGAAAAGGCGTTCAGGTAAGACAACGCCCCTTCTCTCTATAGTATGTTTACCCTATCCTCTGTCAAGAGGAATTATCATTTATCTGGAAAAAAATAATATCTCTTAAAAGCTTGGCAGGAATCTAGCAATATGTTTTATATCTCTATACTGTAGCATCACCTTTGGGAGAAGCAAGGTTTTTATTTCCCCAGTGATCTTTCCATCTAAACTGAGTCCCGTGCCTATCTCTATAGCAGTCAAGCACCAATTAATATCAGTAACATTGATCAGGAGAAAAGAAACAGTCTCTTAGATCTTCCTTTGTTCAGAGATGTCTGCAAAACTTTTGTACTTTTACAAAGAGCACTTCACAGTTTTGGGAGTCGGAGAAATAAAATATGGGAGATATTTTAAAGATATTTTTAAAAGGGAAAAAACAGTGATATTTTCAAGAGGTACACAATTTAATGAAATATCGCTGTAGGCCATCTTCTTAAGTATGAAGGGGGGAGGAGAACTTTAAGAAAATGGTAGTCATAACTAATGTTTTATCTCCTGACTTCTTCATTACTTTCAGGATATGAAGGTGTCTCAGAGTTTTTCACCGACCTCCTGAATCATATAGCTACTGCCCTGCAGGAGCAAACACCAGAGTTGTCCCAGCTGAACCATAACAAATTCCTGGCAGAGCAGAGCAGCAGCCTCGTGGGGGAGCGGACGTGCTGTGCTAACACTGGTTGCCGGAGCAGGGCAAGCCAAGACCCCTGGATTGTAGAGAATGAGACCAGCAGCTCAGTCAAGCTGCAGCACCAGAGGCTGGGCTGTAACTCATCCATGTCACCAAGCTTTCAGCAACATTGTGTGGCCACATTGGCCACGAAAGCTTCCTCTCAGTGATCCCTTTCTGTGCCACAGACTGAGAAAGAAGGCCATCAGCCCCTGGGCTGTGAAGTCCATGTAATTTTTTGAAAGAAAAGTGAAATTAGTGATATGGGTCCATTTTAACAGATTCCTCTTATAATTCTATAGCAGGGGTCCTCAAACTTGGCCACTTTAAGACTTGTGGACTTCAACTCCATGCTGGCTGGGGAATTCCTGGAGTTCAAGTCCACAAGTCTTAAAGTGGCCAAATTTGAGGACCCCTATTCTATAGTGAGTTTATCCATCCATGTATGGATGCCTGTTGTGCGCATGTATCTTAAACACTATATCTTAACGTGGGAGGATGGATTTGTCTTTTTCCCATGCCTTTTTCTTCTCTTTGTAATCATTGACCAGAGTTGGGTGATGAATTGTGCCGGACTGATAAGGATTTGTGTTGAAAATTTGCACACTTGGATCCAACCCCTTTCCATCTTTGTTTCCAAAAAGCCCATTCCAAAGAATAAAACATGTGTTTATTTTACACCTAAATCCAGAGGAAATCTGCATACCCAAGATCACCATTTTACTTCTTTGTGAAAAACTTTGAAGTTTGAAACTGCTTCAGATGGTTTCCCATTTCCCTGAAGAAGAATGTGTGGGTGTTTATTTGCTCTTGTGAAAAACTATAGGTTGAGGTAATACTGCCATTAATCTCATTTGGGGCAGAGGACTCCATAATTGTTGGAGGATTACCACATCTGGCATAAGAACAAGCTGGGAAGTTTGGCCTTTTCTTTTTCTGCTGCTTTACTGATCCTGAGACAAAAGGACATCTCTTTCACGTATTTATTAACTGATAGGGTGACTTATTTTTAGCTTTGTATGGTGCACAGATCCATTCACTATGATTTATAAATCATGGTTTCTTTGTTAGAGTGGACTTGTGCATCATGTTAAACAAGAAACTCAAATTGTGGATTAGCATTACATGTGATCTACGGGCCTGTTTGTAAGCACTACTGTGCACAAGTATTTTTTCTTAGTGGTGGGTAGAAGTAAAAGTAAATTTGTTAAAGTAAATTAGCAGCAATCTGTCTCCATTTCTGGCCTATCATTTGTGGAGTTGAACATTTGAGATACAGTATAAGGGTAATATTTATCTAACCTGTAATTCAGTCTGGCTATATTTTAAGAACAAGTAACAAAACAACATTGCATCTTTCACTCTGTTTCTTTCAACACATCATCTTTGTGCAGCTTTGAACTGGTCATGAATTTGAAAAGGTACTGTGAATGAGTTTTGGGACTCTTAATTTGAGACAATCTTTAAATTGTCTCAGGAAACATTGTTAAAATATTTTACTTATTTAGATACATTTGGAAAGATTGCTCATCATGAATTAGGGATCTGTGGACTAATTCACACTCAGGTAGTAGTGTGAATGTATACTACATACATACTACAAGTTGTACACATGAATCCCAATTTTTAAAAGGATAATATATTGGTAATATTTGCATACAGGCAACATTATGTGTTTTTGTTGGATTAAAGAAAGTTTGAATTCTCAGATTCTCTCAGTTCCTATAAAGATGACCCATTTCTTAATATGTATGAACTGATATTAATATATTTTCCTCCACTGATGGCAGCTTTTTATTTGTTTCTTTGTTTTTAGAGTAAGGGAAAAATGGAAATATCTGATGAAATATGAAAGGGAGATTAAAAAGAAAGGACCAGAAATGATTCTAAACTACAGTGTAAGGGCAGGAAACTGTACAAGAATTAATAGGAAGGAGAATTGCTATGCTTCTTTGTGATTTTGTTTCTAAAGTTCTTCATAATTTTGCAGTAGGTATTGACTATAAATAGCGGAAGAGAAGACAATATTTGTAGAAAGGCTTCTTATATGATACTATATAGTCATTTTGTTTATTTCTATTTCAAATTTGAGTCATATGATCCTGAATTATTGTCTTAATAATAACAGTTGCTGCAATTTCCCAATAAATTATTGATATTTGCCCTTGCATATTTTACATGCCTTTGGTGGGAGTGAAAAAATTGGTCAGACATATATTCATAAACTTTTTTTCAATATAGCAACACTATTAAAAGTTTTTGATATTAAAAAAAATGATAGGATTTTAACGTTAAACACACACAAAATACAAACCACGATTGTCCTAATGAAAGGCACCTTTGAACATAGCCGAGTCTCTCTCCCCTATAACATTAATTAAGGCAAGAGTATTTCATTGCTGTACTGAGCATTGCCATCCCCTCCCTCCAAAAAATACTACCTCCTTGACTGCTGCTTGCATGGATCAAGAAACTACCAATTTGCAATAGGGTTCAAACCATTTTGTTTTATTATACAGTTTGTGGAAGAGCCAAAGAAAGAGGCAAAATAATTTAGTTCTTCTGGTATATCTTCAGGGAACAAGCAATATTATCTGATTCAGAGGGATATTATGACAATATTTGTAATTTTAAGGGGAAAAAAACTCCCCCACATCATCATCATTTACCCAATAAATTTCAGTTTTGAGGTGAGCAAGCTGAGAAAAAGAATGTTCCATCTGGTTTAGTTAGAAGACATTTCAAAACTGTTGATCAGCCTGGACTATTTGATCCTGTTTAAATATCTTTCTGCTATTTCCTATTTTTAATAATGACTAAGAATTTCTTTTAATGGCTGCCTTCTAAATTTTGGCTAGCCTATTTTGCACTGTTTTATTTCTCCAAAATAAACTACTGATATGTAATTGTACATTTTATATTTATTTACAAATGATATATTTCGTAAATTCTCCAAAGTCTTAATACAAAGTATATCTTATAAAAGTGCAGTTCATATCTTGACTTTAACTAGAGTCTAATTTAATTCTGTAGTCAAATAGGTTGTCAGCTTCCTTCACCCTTTGATGTAACTGCTGCTTATTTAAAAAAAGACAAAGTGGGTTCATAGCTTGCATTTAGTTTAATAAGATGGCATTGCAAGTGGGCTGACCAGCAGACAGTTTGTTATCCTTTCTGTGATTTTTTTTCTATCAGACTATTCTGTGTGGAATAAAATATGAATAATATTGTCAGGTTCCAGAGAAAGCACAGTGTGCTATTACATTACAGAGCAATGAGCATATGGTACTAAAAAAAATGAATGCAAAATCAATTATTTCATCTCTGTTTTGTTGCAGTAAGTTTCTTGAACTCTTTTTCAATTTAGATACACCGCCATGTGTTCCTCCCCAAGGGCAGTTTTATGTGAGAACTGGAATGTGCTGAACAGCCTCACATTTGTCATACAGATTGAAGAGAAATGTGTCTTTCTTTTTTCTTCTGAAAGCCCTGGGAGAGGAAGGTGGTAGTTTGGTTATATGATTCCAATTTTTGTTTCAGTCTGAAAGGCCATCTCTACTTTTGAGAGTCTATTGAGTAATAGCAAAAATATTGCCAATGCATGTAGGTCCCCAAAGAAGCATTACTAATGTTGTTAAATATTGAAGGATAATGAAAGTAGACAGGCTTAAATGTACACAAATAGCATTCATGTTTAATTTGTTTAAGAAAGTGTAACTATCCGTAACTGCATCACTACTTGTGGTAACAAAATAAGAAGCAACTATTTTAACTATTCCCCTCCCCCCCGTACTTTCCAGTAAATACATTACAAACTTTTGTGCCTCTCATTAGAATGTTTCTTTGTAAAGCATATTTTCAGTAATATATTTTAAATCTCTACCAGAAACCAGTCCATCTTCTTTATTATAGAAATAAGTGTTTGGATGTAAAATTTCATAAAAATCTTAATGTGATTAAAAATAGCTAAAAATGTAAAAATTCAGTAAACCCAAGTTATCACATTCTGTTCAAAATCTAAGGAAGATTACATGTTAGATTTATGTGAGTGAATAATATCTGCTACATTGTTAGATTACCCAAACTATAACATGAGAAACAGTTGGTACTGAAAATGGTTAAACTTAAAATTTTTAATCTGCAACAAATATACTTTTTATATCAAAATAATCTAAAGGTCATACTTAAAAAGATTTTAAATCTCTTTTCAAGTCAATTTCAAAATATGCCAATCAATTTACATTTTATATATGCTTTATATAATCAGTTATAAATGGTAATTCATTTAATAAATACTGGAAATCTACTTTTTTTTAAAGATAAACTAAGAAATAATTAACTAGAATTATTAATTACATAACATCAGAACAAAACATACTTTATCTGAATAACGTAATTATTTTTTAGACACATAGTTTAAAACTCTCTTAGATAAGTGTATCTTGGGCTTTTTCTTTCAACGTCATCTGGATAAGCAGATTAAGGTTTTTCTGAATCAACAAGCCTTTTGCCATCAGCAAGGGCTCTCCTAGTGGGCAGCTTCTCTTCCACGCCTGATAACTCAGAAGTGCAGATTACTGTAGGTCGTTCTAAGCATCTTGTAAGATCTTTTTGCAGAATGCTTATATCATGCTCAGTTCTACTGCTAGCCTATTCTCGTTTGACATCATTGTGTGAGCTGATAAGCGCAAACAGGTACATGATGTGGCAGACACCTGTGGATTGAGTTGGGTCTCCCAAACATATTAAAGAATAAAATTATGCTGTTTTCAGCAGTGCCAGGTTGATGTTTTGACATCAATTTTTAAATCCCCCTTTTTTTTCTAGAAAAAGGTTCTTGAGCCACTCTCACTGGGAATATAATGCAGTAATTGTTGATGTCCCAGTGATATTCAAAAGGAATAGACATTCCTTACTTTTTATTCTCAAAATATGCTATGGCATTGAGCTATATATATGAAGAAAGAATGTTGGACGTACCTACATAGCAAGATACTAATTTTTTATTGTTTTTGCTAACTTCATATAGCTGTTCTACTCCCTTCTATTCTTAGTTTCTCCCTCCTGTTTCCATCCATATAAATATGAATGAATTATTTGATTTGTTGCCTACAGAATCTTTTTTTTGGACCCATCATGTATAAAATTGGTGATGTTCAAGAAGAAATAACTTTCTTTGTAAAAGGACTTCCTCTTTTGAGACAGTGTACTCTCCCATTTTTTTTAAGTGTATCAAAATTAAAATTTTTCTGGTTTACTTTGCAAGTAATATTTCACAATATGTAATTGACCATCTTACAGCTGTAATTTGAAAAATCAATTTTCCTTAGAAATGTAGTCCTCATGAGGGCAGGAATTACCCATGATTGTGTCAAAGAAACTGAGTGTTAACTTTTTCAGAGGCTCTTTGCATTTCTTTACTAAATATTTTATTTTTGAATTTTTGAATTGTGTTTCAAAATGGCAAATCAGTATAAACCAGTCCAGTTTTCAATAATAGAACATTCCTTCCTCAGTATCTCAATAAACTTAGCTAACATACTTTACTTTTAAAGAATGGCTTTATAAAACATTACTCTGTATGCAATTGGGACTAAGAATATACAAGAAGAGAAGAAAGTTATTCCTGGATTATGTAATACTGAATTCAGTTTCCATTCAATTCAAGTTTTCAGAATTAAAATTGCAGTGTGTTTATAGTGAAGAATTCAATTAGTACAAACTCACCTGCAGTTTGAATTAATATAGTCAAGGAACAAGGACAGCACTGGTTATTTACTAAGTTCAAAGGACCAACTGGTATTTTGTAATACAAGTTTCCTTTAGTCAAACCCACTTTTGTAAATTACATCTATTTTCCTTGTGATTGTTTTGTTTAATCTTATTTTAACAGAGCATAATTTAACAATTTGCTTTTAATGAAAAATTGAAACATAAATTCTCAATGCGCTGTTAGATTTTACTTTAGAAAACACTACCAAAATATTATATGTTATAATGAATAAGAATATTGGGTGCAGAAGGAAACTTGTTTGCAAGTAGTTTATGGCCCATTGGCACTTGTATCTTTCACCATTTGCACAGCAACATCTTAGTGTATTTGTTTAGTATTTGAAGGAAGTCATATTTATAAAATGCAAATATGTAAGTATAAAAATATGACATCTATATTTGAGATTGTGTGCACCCTTTAATAGGGATTCTTTATCATTTTTATGAAAAAAATGGTAAAAAATATGAGATGTATTTTTCCCAGTTCTTTGCATTTCTTCCTTGGTGTTTTCATATAGTTCACATATTTCCTCCTGTGTTCAATTCCAGTTAATATTCCAGTGAATTGGGCTCATCTCTACGCTAATATGGATTGCACATCTCTTTTTCTTCCCCTTTTCCTCTTCCCTTCTTTTTATTTTTTGGATGGGACAGAAGTTGTGGGAAGTTTTACAAAAATTTAAAGCATGCTTAAGCATTTTATCAGTTCAAAGTTGAAGTTATCTTGGACCATTTCTTTATTATATCATGTTTGAATTAAGGATATTAATACTGTCTTCTGCTATTTTAGATAGTGTTATAGCAAGTGTGAGTGTTGTGATTTGCTTTGGCCCTGTTCACAAAATTACTTTCGTAAAATTAAATTCTTTTGTATCTAGAGTGTGTGTACCCGCCAATACACACATGCATATTTATACATGCATATGAATATATATGATTTCATTTTTAAAAAAATAGCCCTATATAAAACCAAAAATATTAGTTCCTTGGCAGTTTACTTGTAGTGCATGACTGACGTCCTTCTCAATAATCACATGATGCTTCTCTTGCTTAAATCATTGATTTCCATAATCTTTTTCTCCATTTTCTCCTTATTTACCAAACACTTGTGACAAATATTTTACTATTTTAACCATAGAGTTAAAATGCACTTAAATCTCCTCTGTTGTTTCAATGTCTGCTTCAGAGAGAAAACTCCATTTTGCAAAAACATGATTAAAATAAATGCCTTATACAAAACCTCATTCTGTCTTCTGGTTAATGACTGAAATATTGTATATCTGAATTTATTGATACACCTTTATATACCTAAATTATTTATACTCTTAAGAGAATGTAACATGGTGTGAATTTATTAAACTTTGGTACCAAGCACTTATTTCCATTTCAATGAGATCAGGCTACCTAACCCAATAGTCCTCACTTTATGCACTCCAGAAATCTTAACCAGAAAATCATCTGCTAGTTGATTTTTATCAGAGGTACCAGGAATGCAGTCTCCAACTTCTTAGCATGACAATATAATTTATTAGATTTATAGGAAGACCCAATTCAAATCAGCTCTGGGCAATGTACAATATTAAAAATGAGTGAAAATGATCAAAAATGGCTTGGTATACCTCCACAACTACATGAATACCTTGAAGACCCCACCCATAAAATTAATTGAAATCCTGGGAGAAAAACCAAGTTTTGAGAGATTTTGAGGGTGGCATCACTACCAGAGAAAGCATAGATCCCGGGTCCCATTGGGTGACATCAACAGGACCCGGGCATGCTAATTCCATCAGATCAGATGGAAAATATTAACACTGGGAGATAATCCTTCAAGTATCTAATAGCCAGGCCTAATGCTGTGAGGGGTTTTAAAAGTAATAACCAGCTCCTTGAATTATACTTGAAAGCCTTTTGTTAACCAGTGATTCTCCCAAATCAAAGATCTTAGCTGGATATATTGAAGCATACCAGTAACTGCCCAAGTTGCTGTGTTCTGGATTAGCTGCAGCTTCTGAGATATTCAGTTCTGTACAAAAGCATATTACAATAATCCATATGTGAAATGACAAAAGCACTTGTAGTCAAAAAGGTACAATTAGAATACAAGGTGGATCTATGTAAATGCCTTTTTTGTCCGGAGCTATCACCTATTTTTCAAGCAGAAGTTGCAGGTCCAAAAGATCCTCAAATTGCTTGTTAGCCTTAAGTGAGGTAATACAACCCTACCTAGATGGATGTGTTTGTAATTGTATTTTGGATGTTATGAGATGGCCCAGAAGCTTTTGGAAGGGGCAACTCTTAAGAAAGCTAAATCCTCATCACTAATTCTAGGAGGCCCAGATATCCATAGCCATTTAGTATTACTCCCCATCCAGACCCTTATGGCCTCCAGGCATTGGGACAGTTGATTGACAGTGCTATCAAAATGACCCATCCCACTGATGAATACTGTGGTCTTATACTTCTACACTTGGCTGGCACAGTTGATCTGCAGATGGCAAAAATAGTTTATTAAAAAGGGTTACATTTTAGGAATAGACATAGAGCTTGATTTCTGTCTTTGTGTGTCTTCCTCTCAATTCAGTGGATGCTAAAAGAAACATTTCACTTTCTATAGCAGAGGTGGATACAAATAATTTGAAGAGGCTATTTGAAAAGTTATTGAAGCCTGCATATAAGCCAATGGCTGCAAATTGTCTATCCTGCTTTAGAAAGTACAACTCTCCTTGTTACCTTCTTAACATAGTGAATTGAACCCAGCCACACAGCATGCATATACAGGCCAAGTTCATTCAGTGCACTGAGCTATTTTTTTACCTTACAAAATGATTAGATTTATTCAAAAAACCAGGGGAATTGTGTGTGAATTCATATCTATGTACAGAATCCAGAATCGGCACTTTAATCACTGCACTGTCTTGAGTCTTTGCAAAAATTATCTAAAAGTACATTAGATTGCAGCTGAAATAGGCAAAGAAGGGAGACCAAGATTGTGTCTTTTATTTTCTCCTTAGTTTTTACGTAGAATATATTGCAGTCAAGAGTGCTATCTTTAAATCAGAACATTAACAAATTATTGCAAGTAATTTTATCCAGGAAATCTAATGGGATAAATAATTCTAGAAAGCTGATAATGAAGGGAAGAGAGGAGGGGAAAAGAAATAACAGGAAACTATAAATCATTTTTTCTTTTTGCAACAGAGAATATGTATGTTAAATCATACTGCTTATTATGCAATAATCCAAACATTATAAAATAAAATGAATAGTAAATCAAGCAGAAAGCAAATAAGCAAATTATGACAAAAAACAAGAAAGCATCACAACTAGAAAAAAAGAGAAATGGCTGTTTTTTGTTGTAATACAGGCTTTTGCAAAAAAAATCACCTCCATTATTACTTTATTGTCTTAAAATAAAATGCATTGTTTAAAATAGTGATTCAACATTTCTGATGTCTTGCTCCCATGTTATGTTGTCGAAGCATTAACCTCTTCTCAGGGCATGGAGCTTGCGGGCAACTTTCTCTAGTTCCGCTTCAATTGCAGCCAAGCTTTCCAGTTCTTGGTCCTAAGAGAGAGAGAAAAAAGTTTAATGATGCAAATCATTATAGCAAAATGATGTATTCACTTTACTGTTGATCTCCATCCATGTACTAACCAATGGATTCAACTACTTAACTTTTGAGAATTCAGCCAATGTTGGCTAGATGCATTTATAAAGCTGATTTCTATGAAGTTAGAGTAAGGGCCTATCTTCCTCCAACTTAGTCCAACTTCAGATGTTTTGGAATATAATTCTCCTAACTCTACAGTCAAATTCACATCCTATATCAATTAGCTTGTTACAAGTGCCAAGAGAGGGTTATATATGATACAGGTTACAATTTAAGGAAGATCGGTCTGTACTATCTGGCAATAGTTCCTCAAATTCCCAAGAAGACCTATCAGCCTAACCTAAAATAGTTAAGGACTGAAGCTCAACTTTCAGTGCCTACTATGATTCTTCTCTGGCTTCATTCCTAGGATGTTCTACTGTTCTGGATATTGGGAGAGCACAGCCTGCAGCACGAAGTGGTTACATGGAGCCAAGCACAAGAATATTTACAAGGTCCTGTCTGCTGAATTCAGTCCACAAGATAAAACTATATAAAAAAAAGCCGATTTTCCTGATGCCAAAAAGAATTCATGATTGTGAAATACAGTACTTCATGAATATTACAACTGATGGTTACTGTCTTTAGTAGACCCACTATTGTTCTTGCATGAATGCATGTCTAAATGGATGTGCCCCTGTCGTGTTTCATTTTCCTCCCATCCATACAGCCAAACAAGTATGAACCAATGAGACAAGAGTTTTTTCCCCTCTTCTTTTTTCACCTTGTACTCAGCTATGGCAAAGAGGTTTCTTTTCCTATTGGTACCTGAGCAACTGTTACCAAGGTTATCTTGTTGATTCCCTGTTGCATTGTTAAACCAATTCCAGAAAGGTGTAAACAAGCCAAAATAGAATAGAAAAAAAAGAAATAATCACCTAATTTTGTGATTCATTAAGTGGGATTATTTTGTTTTGGAGACAAAGCTCTGCAGCTACAGAGCACCAAAGGAGAACTAGAAAAGGGGTGGGGCAAGCCTTTATATGTTGTCTTGAGTAAAATTAACTCTATTGTGAGGTCAAATGAAATAAGTGCCGCAGGCTGTCACTTGTTTTCTTTCCACCTCTAAATAACAGCACTCTGGTGCTGATGATGATGGGTTTCTATTACTGACTAGAGCAAGTTGGACATCTTACCTAATAATTTTCAGCATTCTTCTGGCTTTTGACACTTTATTCAAAACATGGTTTCCACAAGAATGTGTCAACCTACCTCTGTCCTCCTGTTTGCACTTCCCTCTTCATCCTTTTTTTCTTCAGGTATGGGAAGAAGTGGAAAACCTTGTTCACTGTCCTCTTTTGAATGATGCTTCTGAAGCCTCCTTGCTTCATCTTCTGGAGACTTATGGAAGTCAACTGTGTTGTGGGATTTGAAAGCCATTTTCATGGATCTATCTGGGTCTTCATCACTTTCATTCTCCTCTGCACGCTTTGTAGTAGTCAGTTGTTTGGCCAGCTCATCCATCTTGTTCCATCTCTTAGCATCTTCTACATCTTGGAAAGAGGTTTTTTCCATCTCTTCACTTTTGGAATCGCTGTCATGGGAGGAGTCATCATCCTGCCTTGTTCCATCTAGAAAGCGATGCTCTCTACTTTTCACATTATGATATTTATCTTTTTCTTCTGAGAAATTTTTGCCATCATCTTGATTATCTATAAGAAAAATAGATGTAAGGAGAGAAGCCATTTTCCATAACTATAATTATTTTTTCTTAACCTGGATGAGGAATGAGATTTGATGCATTGAGTCCAGTTTACCATATTAACTACTTTTTCAGTAGGGCAGAAAATGATGTTGAATCCTAACCATATTCAGTGTAACTTGCTTTGTTATACATAGCTATTGTAAAATCAATTAGGATCTCAGAGTATGCACAGGGGGTTAATTCAGTTAGCCATCACAATGGAATAGCAAAGCACTTAGACTTATATACCACTTCATAGTGCCTTACAGCCCTCTCTAAATGGTTTACAGAATCAGCATATTCTCTCCAACGATATGGGTCCTCATTTTACCGACCTTGGAAGGATAGAGGCTGAGTTAACAATCGAACTGCTGGCAATTGGCAGAATTAGCCTGCAATACTGTATTATAACCACTGCGCCACCACAATACTTTCTCTGAGGATTGCATAGTTACCCTGTGGCAACTGTCCCCAATCATATGCATCTGAGAACACTGGACTACAACTCTCGATCAGTGTGGAAAATTGCTATAGCTCAGTGAGCCTTCTATCAGCTTTGAATTGTTTCATTTGTTTGCCCAGGATTGGAGATTTAACCACTGTAATTTAGACTTTAGTAAATTACAGAAATGAGTACAATATTATAATATCTATTTCATGTTTAGAAATATAGTTGATGCAAAATATTTTAATATATAGTTTTACTTCATACGTGATATGTTGTAACTACTGGCTGTTAACATTGTTGATATTAACTTTTAAATTCATAATGAGTTCAATTTAACACAAGAAACTATTTCCATTCCTTTGACACCTGCTCCTGTCATATACAATTAAGAGCTTACATATAAGAAACAAGATCTTCTCTGTTGTCACTCCAATATTTAAGAAAACTGTTTCCTGCAGGGCTCAAATATGCTTCTCAAATAAGAACATATGTCTTCTCCAATTTATTTCCTATAGCAATACTGGATTGCAATTCTTATAATTTCCCAGCTAACATATCCCTTTGCTGGAAATTGAAATCCTACAGAACTGGAGGCACTATATTATGAAAGGCTGAATTATTATTTGGAGAAGATTAGAGAATATCTTTTGTTGTTGTTGTTAATTGCGAAGTCGTGTCCGACCCATCGCGACCCCATGGACAACGTTCCTCCAGGTCTTCCTGTCCTCTACCATCTTCTGGAGTCCATTTAAGTTCACACCTACTGCTTCAGTGACTCCATCCAGCCATCTCATTCTCTGTCGTCCCCTTCTTCTATTGCCCTCAATCTTTCCCAGCATTAGGCCCTTCTCCAGTGAGTCCTTCCTTCTAATTAGGTGGCCAAATATCTTTGGTGACAGTCTTATTTGCTGAAATAAATGTATGTAGGGAGCATGGTTTTCTTTTGTTTTTTACAAAAATCACTAAAATTGATATCCCACATATTCATGCAATTAATCAAAATTCATTTATAGTCCAAATATAAGAAAAAAAGACTAACAATACAATATCTGTAAAAAGGAATAAAAATGTGAGATAAATACTGAAATAATGAATAGCTAATATTCAATAGCATGAGGGAGGTATCAGATGGTTTACAATAGCCAGGACTATAGATAAAAATTTTGCAATCTTCTTAGAGTTTTCTCAAGAGTGGTCAACCAGAAGAAGGGTAATGGCCTCCAGGTTGCAATGAAAATTAGAGTTGTGTACATGTATTAAGTTCAATCACCATTGACTGTACAGTAGACATTTTAATAGCATACGTGAGATAGATTCTAGCTCCAAGTTTGACCAAAAACAAGTTTGGTTTTTATATGGGAGACTTACATATTTATTTTTATGTATTTTATTTATCAAATTTATACACCATCCATTTCACCTAAGTGGCTCTAGGTGATTTGCAAATAAAAGCCATACAGCCAAATAAAAATATAGATAAAAACAAAGTTAAAAACAGTGTATAAATACTGTAAGTTAAAAACTTAAAAAGGCAGAGGAAGAACCCTGAAGCCACCAACCATTTAGGCTTATGTACTGTCCCATAGTGCTTTACAGCATTCTCTGGGTAGTTTATAATGTAAAAACATTATTTGCAAATTGTCCCCAACAATCTGAGTCCTCATTTCACTGACCTCAGAAAGATGGAAGGTTGAGTCAACCTTGAGCCTGTCAGGATCAAACTCCAGGCTGTGGGTACAGTTTGCCCGCAATATTGCATTCTAACCACTGCACCACCAGGGATCTATTATTAGATGTTGTCTTAATAGATAGTGCCTCAATTTGGGCCAAAGAAAACAGCTTATTATGAAGAATATATAAAATATACTTAGGAATAGTCCAGGGAGAAGGAGGAATTATGCTATAAAAGCGATGGGGAACAATGACTCTATCATTTTGGATAACTAAATCCATATCCTCTGCTTCAGTTAATCCCAAAGCTAGTAGCGCTGGCATGATAAGATTGCAAAATGCGAAGTAATCATTAATTTGTCATCAGCAGTGAGGAAAAGCTATCTAGCAAGGAAGTTCCCCAATAGACTTGCTTCAGCCAAAATCTAAAAGATGGCAAATATGGGTCCACTCCACATATTAGAAGTCAAGTTTGAGCCCAGACTGATAGACATACCATCTTCCCTTTGATCATCCACATTATCTGAATTGGTAGGATGTTCCTCTTCAGAAGCATTCCTCTCTTTCTCTTCTTGTTCTTCATCCTTTACTTCATCCTTTTCTTCTTTATCCTCTTCTTCCTTCTCAACCTGCTCTCTGACCTTACCATCTTCTTCCTCCTTCCTTTCTTCCTGACTCTCTTTGAAAACATGCTCATTCTCATCCTCAGATTCCTCTGTCTCTGCAACTTTTTCAACTTCCTGGTGTGTCAGCTTAAGTACATCATCTTGCCTGATGTCACTGATACGATTGTCTATTGCATCACTCCAAGGCAAGCCTTCCATTTCATCAACTTCATTGCCCTCAAACCCTGTTATATTCTCCTTTTCATCCTCAGGATCAACACCTCGAATCCTTGGCTCTTTCTCTTCCAAGCTATTTCTCTCCTCTTTCAAAACATTCTGTTTATTCTGAAAAGACTTTTCCGTTTCCAGCTCAGCCAAAGAGGCAGTTGGCTTCTCATTGTGGGTCCCCTCTGATGCATCTGAGAGTCAAAAATAGTAGAAATAAACAGAAGATGGATAGAAAGCCATATTAAAACAGAACCGCAAACTCAAAGTACATCAATTTCGCATGTTCTTTTGGACAACATTATATATTTCTTACCTGCTTTTATTTAACCCATTGAACAACATATTTTCCCCCATTTACTATTTTGAGATTATATTTCATGCTTTAAAGGTAGACCAGACTATTCTATTTCTAATTCTATTCCATTAATATATGAATTTGTTATCCTATCTATAAATTGGAGTAAATGAAGCTCGACATCACTGGGTTTTAGCCATAATTTAGAAAAGTATAAGGTCTGGATTAAGTTATATTCTTTGTTTATCTTGGTTAAGTATTCCCAGGAAGATTTTTCGATAGGTACCTTACAAATTATTCCCTGTTCCGATGCAAACAAAAGAATGTCTAGATAGAATGCTTTTTATAATATGGAATAAGAAAAATATAACTGAAATGAATTGTTAAAGTCTCACTTCTCCAAAACTTTCACTTTAAGTCTGCAAAAAGTATCCTGGGACTCTGGGTTTTTTGCCACCACACACTAACTTTGCTCTGCTCCTACAATTTCTTCAAAAAACGTGGTTAGTTTGCTACAAACCTAAAACTAGATTAATTCCTACTAACCCTAGAAATCTTCATGTGCATTGACACATCAGAGAATTTGTTGTTCAGTTGCTAAGTCATGCCCGTCTCTATGCAACCCCGTAGACTAGCACGCCCAACCCTTTATCCTCTGTTATCTCCAAGAGTTTGCCCAAATTCATGTTCATTGAGCTAATGATACTGTCTAACCAATCAGAGAATTACTGTTTGAAATATAACTGAGGAAGGTAGAATAGCTCAGATATTTGCACTTCTTTTTCCAACAGAACAGAATAACAGAAGTGGAAGACACCTTCTAGTCCAACCCCTGCTCAGGCAGGAGACCCTACACCATTTCAGACAAGTGGCTGTCCAGTCCCTTCTTAAAAACCCTCAGTGATGGAGCACCCACAGCTTCTGAAGGCAACCCATTTCATTGGTTAATTGTTCTCACTGTTAGGAAATTTCTCCTTAGTTCTAGGTTGCTTCTCTCCTTAATTAATTTCCATCCATTGCTTCTTGTCCTGCTTTCTGGTGCTTTGAAAAATAGGCTGAGCCTTTCTTTTTGTGGTAGCCCCTCAAATATTGGAACACTGCTATCATGTCACCCCTAGTCCTTCTTTTCACTAAACTAGACATGCCCAATTCCTGCAACAGTCCTTCATATGTTTTAGCCTCCTCCCCCCCCCCATCTTTGTTGCTCTTCTGTGCACTCTTTCTAGAAACTCAACATCTTTTTTATACTTTGTGACTAAAACTGGATCGAGTATTCCAAATGTGATCTTACTAAGGCATTATAAAGTGATACTAACACTTCACGTGATTGTGATTCTATCCTTCTGCTAATGCAGCCTAGGATTGCATTTGCTTTTTTGGTGTCTGCAGCACACTGCTGGCTATATTTTATCATATTTCCCTGTTTTTGTTGACATTAATAGTAATTTTAAAATGATTGCTCTACTCTATGTTAACGTTGCATATGTTCTTGATTATATCCTATAGTATTCTGGAGCTGGCTTATACCAGCTTGAAAAAGCCAATTAAATTTAAATTTCCCTTTTCCCTATTTCCTTTTTTTCCTCTTTTCCAAAGCAGGAGAAAGCAGAAGAAGAAGCAATGGATGGAAACTAATCAAGGAGAGAGGCAACCTATAATTAAGGAGTAACTTCCTAACAGTGAGAACACTTAACCAGTGGAACAGCTTGCCTTCAGAAGTCGTGGGTGCTTCATCACTTAAGGTTTTAAGAAGAGACTGGACAGCCACCTATCTGAAATGGTATATGGCAGTGATGGCGAACCTTTTAGAGACCGAGTGCCCAAACTGCAACCCAAAACCCACTTATGCATCATCGGGTGCCGAGTGGCTGTGGCCCATTGGCTGGGCGTGGCCCACTGTGTGGGTGTGGCTGTGGTGGCAACGGCAGACTGGATGGGACTAAAAAGTTCAATCAATCAATTCCAACTTTGCAAGATTTTTTTTTCCCGCAAGAAGTTGAAATTGACTGATTGAAACTTCCTTTTTTTTTGCACACGGCGGCGGAGGCCTAAAGCGAAAAGGTTTTATAAAACCCAGCTGAAGGCCTAGGACTGGGGTGATGGCGCACGTGCCCTCAGAGAGGGCTCTGAGTGCCGCCTCTGGCACCCATGCCATAGGTTCGCCACCACTGGTATATGGTCTCCTGCTTGAGCACGGGGTTGGACTAGAAGTCCTCCAAAGTCCCTTCCAGCTCTACTCTATTCTGATTTTGATTCTGATTCCTGGAATTCTGTGAACTGGTTGAGAGCAAAGCAGAGTCACCATGCCTAGTGCACTAATCAGCTCTTCTGCAACTAGTGGTATGGTGCAGTAGCAATAACAGGGCTAGCAGAGCTGATTATTAAACATGTACCAGCACACCAGTGGTTATATTCCTGCTATTTGGAATCTATGAAGTGTGGCTTTTGTTAATCTGTTGTTGTACAGTGCAATTCAGGAAGGAGAAATTTACACCTGGCTATTAACATGTGTGGGTTGTCAATATTTGAAGTAATTTTTGCTCAACAAAAAAGCAAAGAAGAAGCAATATGCTGTTTGTAGCTGTTGGTGATATAATTATCCTTATTAACTAAGATCAGCACTGCAGAAGGTTTTTAGATGTTATCAAAAAGTTTCCTTGCTGTGAACCAATGTGAAAGCAATAGGGAGATGACCCAGTCACAGTTGTTACAGAAACCAGTTTGGCTGTGAAGCAGGTGTGCGTCCCAAATGTGAAATAATATCCACATTTACAGTGCTTGGGAAGGATTATGTAGGGGTTATGCTGACATCAACCTCTTTCCGTGTTCCCATTGCCTTGGCTTTCAAGGACTTCAGAAAGCTCATCTTCAAACCCACTGTTTTTCTTCTGCTGCTCTGTTCTTTCGCTTGCTCCTGTTTCACAAATGGAAAATAACAATAGAAACATTTTTCACCACTTCTTTTGTTGTCATCATCATCATCAATATGTGTCCCCTCACCATTACAAATGTATACTACACTAAAAGTCAAATCTAAAGGTCCAATATCCAATATTTCAATATCTCAGGGGTTGCCACAAAGAAGAGAGAGTCAACCTATTCTCCTAAGTACCTGAAGGCAGGACAAGAAGCAACGGATGGAATCTAATCAAGGAGAGAAGCAACCTAGAACTAAGGAGAAATTTCCTGACAGTTAGAACAATTAACCAGTGGAACAACCTGCCTCCAGAAGCGGTAAATGCTCAAACACTGGAAGTTTTTAAGAAGGGACTGGACAGCCATTTTTCTGAAATGTTATAGGGTTTCCTGTCTGAGCAGGAGGTTGGACTAGAAGACCTGCAAGGTCCCTTCCAACTCTGTTATTCTGTAGTCTTAACAAATCCATGCTGTTAATGTCTGTTAATGACTACATTGTTTTCAAAGTGTTTACAATCTCCTTGTGATCTACCCTACAATCTTATCACGCATTGATGCCAACTTGATTGGTCTGTCATTATGCTACACTTTCTATTTCCCCCTTTTTGAAAATAGGGGAAATATTTTGTGGCATTCTCACATTATGTATAGACATAATCCTATCTGTATCACTTTGAAAAAATATTCCCGTAATAGTAGACAGTTCACACACACAAAAGGCACAGAATTCCAACAGAAATGTACCTTGAACTGCAATCTCTTGAAGCTCCCTTAGTAAGTTTTGATGGCGAAGAATGGAACGAATTCTTTCATCTGAAAAAAAAGGGCTTATTATTTTAGTAGTAACAAATTGAGCTGGCCTGCAATGATTTTGCTTATCATAGTTCCATTGGCAGACCTGTTACTTGAGTTCAACTTGTCTACACATTTTTTTAAAAAATGTAAAAGTGACTTTTGACATACATGTTCTTAAAATTTAATTACTCAATCTTGTTAACTTCTCAATACTGTAAGAGAGAATCGGAAAGAAAATGTACCTCCTTGGAGAGTTTCTAGGCATTCTTGGCTGATTGAGAGTGGTTTGGGCTTTGCTACTGTATTAGAAATAACCTCAGCAATGCATGCCATCACCTAGAAAAACACAAATATATTTGTATGGATTTTATATTTAAATTTTCCTTCAGGGTGATGAAATCCCCCCTCCTTGCAACAATCTTGTGAAGTAATATAGACTGGGGGTCACCTGGCTATGGTTAGCCACAAAGCTTCAAAACTAGAAAGGTTTTCAACCTGGTCTTCCTTTCTGCCATGCTGCATGCTCATCCATCATTAGCTTAATGATTTCAATTAAATGCAGTGCAAACTTCTCTGAACCATTTTTGCTATTTTTTTTTGTAGTTGGAATTACTATCTTTGGCATTAAAAGCAATGTTTTGTTTCCTTTTACATTATGCTGTTCTTTTTCATTTTGCTTTCTTACCTGCTTCCTACATTCTTCCCATATTCTTAAGTTCTTACTAAATTTGAATTGAGCAGGCATTTAATAAAGGATATCAACAGAAAGGTATGATAGAGAACTGTTTAGAGAGAACTAACCTTTATAAAGCACAACTATGATTTTTAATATGACAAATATATTATTGGTGTGATCTATGTCAGGTCACAATATAAACAAGTCTGGGTAAACAGCCAGCAAATGATAACAGTGGGATTAGAAATTATATAAATGCACACACACAGTCGTAAAATGATATTCATTTTTAAAATCTCTTTTATTATGGTTTTAAGGCTTCATTTTAAATATACTGAACAAAAAGAACTATGAAATTTAAATCTATGTTGTGGGACTGTTTTAGTAGAAACTTCCACCTGGTTTTCAATTGGGGAAAGGTATTATTCTTGATTTTCATGTACCATACCTTTGCATATCAAGAACAATTGGATCTGTTGCTTGAATTAATGGGTTTTCCTATGTACAATATCTCCATCTTGTCTGGAATGATTCAATTCATTTGCTTTTATCCATCAAAAGCTCTTTCTAAAACTGCTAGCCCTTCGAATTTGTTCAAATCAGGAAATAGATTTCAGAAGAAAATTTGAACTAAGTTCTATATTAGAATCTTGCAAGTCTAACTGCTTTTCCCCTTCCTTTTTCTTATACCCGAGTGAGTCGGGGAGGAGCCATCCTGAGCTTCTTCATAATAATGTCTCATTTTAGAAAGGCATGCTTGGATATTATTGGTTGATATCCTTGAAAATTACTAATCCCATATCTGAAATTTTTGTTCTGGCAAGTTTCACATTAATATTTTTAAGGTGTTCTAATGTCATTTGACCATATAATTTAATTGCTAACCATGTGTTAAAGCTTCATCAAAGAACTGCACATGATAACAGAGTGCACAAATATGTGTAGGAGAGAAAATATGAAGGTTTTGATTGCCTTTTAAAGATTGCATCAAGTTAAAGGAATAAAGGAATATCTGAAGAAAGAGGTGCTTAAACAATTGATTATTCAAATGAATTGTCTTTCCATTATTATGGAATTTCCATTACTGAGTGCATGTGGAATACACTATAGTAGAACTGACCTAAAACAGTAAAACAGCAAGCACCAAGAAAAGCTAATTCATAATACATAAGCAAAAAAAAATAAAAATCTACTTTTAGAAATTACCCCCCCCCATTCCATCAAGTAAACATGAATGTCAGGATTTCAAAAGCCTTCGTTTCAAGTAAATACTGTGCAGTCATAAAAAAAGAACAAAAGGAATCAAAACCTATCGAGTGGGGAATTTTTCTGTAGCAAACCACAAAATAAGAATTATTGCCCTAAATTTGTCTTGTAGTTTCAACACCAACAAAAAGAAACGAGAATCTTTCAAAGTATTCCACAACAATCAATGTTATGTAAAAACAAAATGCCAAATTCTGGGGGACTAGCTTTGAACTTTTTCCTACTTACAGAAATGATCCATTTGTGTGTTTTGCTGAGTTTCTTAATTGGTTTGAAGGCAAGGTAAGGCTAATAGAACTTTATTTTAGAACTATTGAGTAAATAATTCCTTATTCTATCATCTAGCTAGCTAGCTAGTTCTGTCTTCATCTATCTATAATATATATCAGTATTCCTCAGAAGCTTCCATGAGGATCACTTTTCATTTTATTCCTGCGTGACAACTATGGGAAGTTGGTTGAGCTGAAAGAAAAATGAAATAAAGTCATACTGTGTGTTTCCAAAGCAGAGGATGCAGCTGAACTTGGCTCTCCCCAATTCTATCCCAACACCTCAACTTCTACCCCACTGAGCAGGCGTGTCCAGCCCATGATCTGTAGGCTGCGTATAGCCCTGGGCAGTTAGTAATGCAGTCCCACAAGATATAATAAAATATATTTTAAAAGGAAGTTTATATATTTTATATGTGGCCCAAGATAATTCTTCTTTACTCAGTGTAGCCCAGGCAAGCCACAAGATTGGACATCCATGCCATAGAAGCTTCATTTGTTGAGCTGCAGTTTGGTGAATTACCTGAGAACTTAGTGAGGATGGTGTTGGTAATTTTTTGCTATGGAAGGGGAGTGAATTTATAATCATATATTTGACCTTCTTACATTGTTAGTCATGCTAGATGAGTAACAGTTGCTGGAAGGGCTGCCTACAGAAGTCAACCTTGGATTAGAATTTGGTTACGTGTCTCAGCAAGTGACAGCATATGGCTGACCTTCTCTGGATTTAGAACCTAAGCTTGGATGGGCCCTGTTTAATACTTGGAAATGTGATCACCAAGGACTTCCAGGCAGAGAAAGCAAAACATCCTAGGTGGCAAATAATTTCTTTGTGTGCGTGGATGTGGCCAAACATTCACAGAAGATCACTTGCTGATCTTCAAGTGCTTTTAAAGGAGAAATGGTGTTATTGGAAAACAACTTGTAGCATGTTAAATGAGCAGAGTGTTTTGCAATGGTACTGTCCTATATCTGTTTATTCCTGTGAAATACAGTAGGACTTTCACCAAGTGGCAATATATTGGATTGCATGATTTCTGATTCCCAATACTTTCATGTAATAGTCTATTACATTCTCATTTCCATATAATTCATTTGATTTCTTGGATTATACTGTATTTACTTGTTTTGGACATTATAGAAAAATATCCAATAGATTGTATAAGTATTAATTTTATATAAAATCGTGGAATCATAGGGCCGGAAAGGACCTTGGAAGTCTTTTAGTCCAACCCCTTGCCCAAGGCAGGAGACATTATACCATTCTGTACAAATGGTTGTCCAATCTTTTCTTGAAAATTTCTAGCAATGGAGCAACCACAATTCCAGCTGTTCCATTAATTGTTCTCACTATCACAAAAAAAAATTCCTTACTTCCAGGTTTGATCTCTATTTTAATAGGTTTTCTGGCTTGTGTGATATTTTCCTCTCTGCTGTAGATTTGTATCCAAAATGTATATAGCTGTAAAAAATAATCCATTTTTCTACAAGCAACAAGAGTTTTCTTTTTCTGTGTATACCTTAGGCTATTCTCTTTCTCTCTCAATCTTTTGTTTTTTCAGATCATTTCCGTTTGACTAAACTTATAGAAGATTTTGTAACTAGCAATAGTCTATTTCTAGTGCTTTCCTTTTATGAGGCTAAGGGTTTCGTATATATTTGGCAGACAATTCAGCAGAAACCTGCTTAAACCCATTCACATCTAGTCTGCATACAGTATATTTGACATATGTCATATCATATCATGAACTTTTATGCAAACATTATTCAAGTGTCAAATTCCTTTATCTTTAGCAATAGTATGTTATCCTGTATTTTTTCTAGGATGCTGCTTATAAGCGCTATGTGCTTAGAGCTCAAAGCATTGTTAGAGACCCTACAGACCTACTTTATGGTCTGTTTCTGTTGCTCCCCTCTGCGAGGAGGTTTTGAAGTATTTCTAGCAGGACTACCTGATTCTATAATAGCTTTGTTCATGCCATCTGTCTGGTAAACTCGCAAGATTCATTTTTCTAGCCACATGTATACATAATCCGAACTAGACTGTGTTGTTTCTCTGTGTCATATAATATATGTGGGTATATGCATAATTCTGTATTTATTTTTGTCATATTTATGTAGTGTATTTGCAGGTGGTGACCTTTTGAGAGCTGTATGCAACAAAATTTCATTTTAATTATGCCAATTAGTGTACATTCAAAGTGACAATAAAGTTATTATTCTATTCTACTCTACTCTACTCTATTCTATTCCTGATTTCTATAGCACAACATGTTTTTTTATAGTGCAACACTTGAATTCAAGCCATTGACAATGGTTATGCTGCAGATGGTATTATTAAAAAATGCAGCACAGATTCAATTACATATTGAAGCATATACTATATATAGAGAGAGGGGGGATTTATGGGCATTTTAGGAAACTCATAAATGACATAACAAATTATTATGCAATTTGCATAATACAATGCCATGGAAAGTGCTGATCTACTCCTTATGATGGAAAATGTGACATTTTGGGCTTCCAAATAAGACAGTAATCATAGATGTTTGAAATCTTCAACAGGCCTCCACAACTGCTGGTTGAACATGTTGACTTCTAAACCAAACTGCTTCTCGGGCTCAAGGTTGGCAGAAACTGGGTAGTGCAGGTTTTTAACAGTACTGGAAATAATAGTATTTTTGTAGAGATTAAGGATAATTAATTTGCTAAAAAAACTGCAAAATGTTTTCCATTTTTTTCATCAAAGGAAAACTGAGAAATCCTTTGTTATTAATTTCATTTTAAAAATAGAGGAAATAACTACATTTTCAGTTTATGAAAATTAGGAGAGGGCAGCAATTTTGAAAATCCAGTACATTAAACAAAATTCTGACAAAACTCTGATTTGTTTATGGGACACACACATACACATACCCCAAGGAGACATCAGACTCAGCATTGGATGCTTTGTGAGCCTCTACAAGTCCCAGGATTTTTAGCCAACTTTAGTCATATCTGGAAGATGTTAGCCTGGGAACAGCTTTCCCAATACAATATGCATAGAGCCAGTCATACGCTTATCAACTTGCCCTGCGTTTATTCAATAAAAATCAGTTAATGCTCAGATCAAGCATTGGCAACCTGCAGTTAGAGATGTATGGATTCATTTCATGAGTAGATTTACTTGTTCATATGCAGTCTGATATGCAAATGTGAAATATCCCATGTATTGATATCTCAATCTCATAAATGATAGGGGTATACTGTTCATCGGATTTGCCACACAGTGGAAAAAAATATTCCAGATTTTAATTGTATATATGTTATACAGTATATATTTGCAACTGTAGCTGATTTCACACATTGTGTTAAGATATAAAACATGGCTTACATAATACAGGGTCTGCGTTCATGCATCATGCTAAACTATACCACACCATCACATTATAGTTACATGCAGTCTCTGAACCCAACCCACCCAGAAAGTTCAAAAGCATGAAATGGGACATACCCATGTAAATATGCCAAAACAAAATACAAAAAGTTTCACTCAGTTGGCACCATGTAGTTCAATTCACACAAGCCAGAAATATGTGTATTACATATGATACACAGCTTTCTCAATCAAATATACCTTGATATGTGCCCCAGAAAACTGCATGAAGAAATATTATGCAGTTTTCTGGGGCACATATCAGGGTATATTTGATTGAGAAAAGAGGCAACTCTTTTTCCTTTTATTCAAACATATAATTGATCCAAATAATTCTTCAAATCCCGATTCAGTAATTATGCCTCATCACCACTCTGCATATATTGTGTATGCTTTTAGTTATCAGTTTACTGTTCCTTTGTGCCACATGAATAATATAAACATGTATATTTTTTCCTTTGGTTCTTCCTTTTGATTTATATTGCCTTCTCTGTATCTAGTGTCCTAGGCTTAATGATTATTTTAAATATGCTGTCAGGAACTCCTGAATTTTTTAAAAGCAACAGGTGAACTCTAGCTTACAATAAACTTACACAGGATATATATGAAAAGCTAATCCATTAAACTTTTGTATTTTAAAGAAAAGCATCTGTAACGGTTCCTGAAACTTAAAAGAATTTTCCCATTGTATTATTTGGCCATGCATAACAGGATCAAAAAAATATAATAATTTATCTGTAGTCTCATTTCAGACAGTCCATAGCACAAATCTGATTTTATAACTATATATTTGCATACATTCCTTATTTCTTCATGGATGTACTTGCAATTATATATAGAGTTCAAAGTATTTGTTGCAGCTACTCTTCATAGATAGATCTACAAAAGCTTACATGTACACTTGAAAATTTAATGTGTGAAAAGACTCAGTAATTCCATTATTTCAAGAAGTTTTTAAAATGATAGATTGTACATTTATAGATTTGTGTGTGTATATATATATATATATATATATATATATATATATATATATAACAATATTCCTGCTTTTAATGTTTTTTTTTCAACTTACCTTAGTGTCATCTTCAGTTGTTGGATTTGTTACTGGAAGTGAAATTACTAAGAAAGAGAGAAGAGAAAGAATGACTTTAATATTTCACATTCTCTTTGGCAGTTTCAATCAGAATGTGTAACAGATTTGGGGTGTGAAGAAAACCAGTATAGAGGTACACAGGAGACCATAAACCAGACCAATAGTATGTAAAACCAGCATCAGAAATGTGCTCACCTTTTGGGTTTAAAAATAGTTGCTACTAAAAAAAAGATTGGACGAACTGAGCTGGTGATTTTATGGAGGAATCACTCTGAAATCAACTGAGGAATTTGACTAGCCAATGGAACCATTGTTGATAAGTAAACTACATGGAATCCAAAGAGGCAAATATAGGAGTAACTGAGAAAAATGGGCATTTCATAAGGCTGAAGATTAGAATTGCAATTTCTTTTGGTTGGTAAAATAAAACTCTTTGCCAAGCAGTGCTTTGCCGTTTTGGAACGATAAAAAGTTTGAGTAAATGGGACCTTGACATTCAGTGAAGATCACTGGCAATAGTCTAACGAAGTCGTTCCATTTCCTACCCCTGAACTTCATCATCTTCTTTGCAGATCAGGCCTTCTGGTGCGAATAGGCGCTGAACGGCATTGCATGCTGGTGCATCGGCTAGTCAGGGCAATAGCCTCGGCGGCTCTGTCCTTGGTGCTGAAAAGGGCAGCGCCCCGCGCAACTTCTCCCACCTGCTTTTCGAACTTACCTGGGGCTACCAAGAGGAAGGCTGCGAAAAACGCCGCGCGAGTCATTCCGCTGGCCATACGGACTGCAGGGTGAAGGGTGGGGCCGTCCGGCTGCGCTTCTTGGCTTTGTCGGCGGGGCAAAAAGATGGGAGTGGGGCCTGGCTTCTGAGAAGCGATCGGCGCTGACCTTGACCGAGCGTTGAGCCGCGAAATAAATTATCCGCTGTCCTTCTTGCCCTTCCCAAGATCCTCTGCCTTCTCGAAAGCGGTTGCCGACAATCCCCGACCGAGGACTGCAGCAGCAACCTGGCTTATATATTCGCCCCCCTCTCCTCCGGAAACGGCGTCAGGAGGAAGCTCACTCCCCCTCCCAGGAAGGCGCCGTCCAATCGCTCCTCTGCGGGGGATTGCAGAGCCAGAATGAGGTTAAACGGTCCCGTCGCCTGATCACCTAAGCAAAGGACAAGGCGGGCTCGCCAGCTTATAGCATCTGGAAGAAAGAGGCAGTGAACGCTGTAAAAGGCGCGCAGGTGTTTCTTCCCATGTGGGTCATCTCTGGTGCTGGATAAGATCGGAGATGAAAGCTCAGCCCATCACACATGGAAACCCGTAAGGGAAGGCAGGATGTCTTCTGACTCATCTTTAGGATTCTGCGCTTGATGCTTTTTAGGATGACATTTTGGTGTAGTGAACGGCTGATCCACTCACCAAGGGGTAGGGGAGCTGTGAAAGAGGCACCTTATCATCTAAATATATGGGAGCTTTTAAGATCATTAGAAACTCAGTTGGGCCAGTCATTTATAGAAATCACTTCAGATGTAATTACTAATCCAATTGGCATTTCATCTTGACTCATTTAGGAAGCAATCCTCTGAAACTGATTTGGGCTCTTATTTTTTGTAAAATTGCTTCTTCTGAACTCCATAAAGTTCCTTGCCGAATTGCATTCAATTGACGTGTCATTATTGCCCAGGTTTAATTTAGTTTATCATTACTTAGAGTGCAATAATATTTGTCACTTAGCAAAGTAGACCCTAACCTTTAATTCTGCATAATTCTGCCATTAGAGCCATGAAATAGTGTAAAGAAGTCCTTTTTAGTTCAGATCTATGACTGACAAATCTCTCAACTTCACTAACTGATTCCAAATTCTCATAGATGTTGCAAGAAGATCTGTGCTGGATTGAATGAGATTGGCACTGGTTTCCCCAATCAGTAAAATATTGTACCTGATGAATATAAAACCTGGGAGCCTTGGTTTTGTTAAATCAGCCAACTGAACAATCTTTAACAATAGTTAAATAAACCAATGATTCTTCCAACTGATCATGCTGATTGACTACTATTATCCTTCTGTTTGCTTTATTAAGCAGGAGCCCATTTTAACTAACCTGAATAGTGATCTTTTGTTCAAACAATCACGGCTTGGATATCTTGTTCCCACATATACAGTATTTAATGTGCTTATCTTTGCACAGTACTATTGGAAACTCAGGTGTGTGAAATCTGACGTTGTTGCAACAGCTGTCATGCTATATTGTTCTTGATCTGCAAGCAAACAAAACCTGGGTTTTTAATTAAAATGAGTGTTCCTTAAAACTCAATCGAGGGCTAGTAAATTAAGCTAGCTTACCGTACTTATTTAAAATGTGAATATGATTTTAAAAAATCGAAGAATATATATGGTTAACATAAATATTCCTGTATCAGAAAATTGTCCTTTGTCCATATTTCAGGCGATATTAAAAATATTTTAACATTGCCTGAAATATGAGTAGAAATTGCTGTTTATAGAAAGGACAATAACTCAGAGGGGTACATATGTTTTGTATGTACAAATTTGGTCTTATTACATATCCAAAAGTCGGTTTTTAATTAAGTTTCATAAAATATGCACACGTACGAATGTTCAGAAAAAGAAATTTCACAGTTCAATTATGCGCAAAAACTACTTCCTAGGATTCCATATTTTTTATCTTCATATCCTCTTACCTAAAAGTCATGAGAATGAGATCATGTTAATTAGTTGAGGAGTCTGTAAGTGGATGAAAATCAGGCTACAATACCTCTCATCAAATGTTATATTTCTCCAACTAATAATGAAAGAAAATTTCAGTTCTTATAAATCTACCAAAGTTGATATCAAGCATTCTAGAGGTTTGAACATATTAGCACTGGTCATAATAAAATTATTTACAAACTTTAGTGTTTACTTAATTAATAATTGTTATGGGCATTGGGAGGCTTTTAAAGAAAAATGTAGCTAAACCGTATTATTAGACAAGTGAAATGTTACATCTTTACCCTATTAAATCTGAAGCACCACTTTAATATGCCCAATACTTCTGGCCCAAACTGAGGTTGACTTTGATTTTTGTTCTTGTATCAAGCACTATTAAATGCTAGAAAAACTGTTAGAGTTAGGGTTGGAAACTAACAAGCCATGCCTGGTTACAACCTGCCACACTAACAAGTATTAATTTATTTTGCAAATACCAGCCTCGTGTTTGCGCTACGTCTTGCTTAGCTTGTTGAGCAGACACATTCATATATGTGCCTACGGCTTTCTTTGCATGAGTCAGAACTCTGAAAAAGCAGTCCATTATAGGCCATTTATAAGCAGCAGTGACTGAATGATATGCTATCAAGCTGATATTAGCTCTTAGCAACTACACAGATTTTCTCTAGGATGATCTGTCCCCAATCTGGTCCTTCAGGTCTTCCAATAGTGCCATATCACCATAATGTAATCTGTTATGAAAAAGTGATTCTGTTTGATTACTCTATGTCAGCTCTCACAAATGTATCAGGGCTGCATAACTTGGAATTCCATTTCTCAGTGTCTCTTGGAGTGGGGTGGCCATAGCACATCATCATCATCACCATGGTCAACTCCTGGAATTGTAACTCTGGGGAAGACATGGGCTGTAACAGCTGTAGATGTTTTAAATCATATTTAAACTACTTATTGCTATCGTATAAACTTGGTAGGTTTTTTTCCCCACATATTGATGCTCTGAATCTTGCTCACCACCTACAAAAGCATCTGTAATAATAATAGAACTAGAGGTCTGTGAAGCTAACCATGTGATCTGTATCTCCATTGAAAAACTGTCCTTTTCATATGCAGTACTGTAAAATAAGTTTGTCAAACCATAAGTTGAGTCCACCTCATTGATCTTTTGGCAATGAGTGCTAAAATGTGCACCTTGTATTCTTGAAGAAAATGGCCTAAGAAAAAACGTGCAGGCAGATTGGAATGAGCAACTAAGTACAGCAGTCCCCATAAATCTTACCATTTGAAATTGTGCCCAAAATAGAGCAATGCTGTTAAATGAGGGTGAGCAGTAACCTTGCTTGTCCTTGTAAGAGGGGCCCTCAGTTCATTTTAATTACAGTAAGTGCTGATGTAATGGTTAAGAAAGATACTGAAGGTATATGATATCCATGCTCAGAAGAAATAGCATTCAGCAGTCAATCTAATGAGACTGTTATCTATTATCCAGCCAAAGATGAGGAAGAATATTTATATCTCTTGGTTAAAATAAACAAATAAAAAAAGAACCATGAGAGGTTTTGTGTCCTTTGAGGCATGATAAAATCAACATTAAAAATGCCAGATGCTCCACAATTTAATTTATCAAAGTAGTTTAGAGGATATGTTTGGATGAATGAAGGTGTGTCTGTTTGATAGGAAAAGGTTTCGAAGATTCTGTGATGAAGTTTGCACGCCACTCTCAACCCTGATTGCACAATGTGAGCAAATGTTTATTCTTAGCCATAGCTTAGGGACATGATTTATTCTTTGGCCAAAATGAAGCCCAGTTTGCTTTGGCCAAATAGAACAGAATACAGAATATATTCCATGGAGAATATAGAAGAAAACAACATCCCCACCAACACTGACAGGGCAAGCTACTGTATGTAAACAGGGAGCAAACCCCACTCCCTTCTAGACTGAAGCTATTACTTAACCTGGTAACAAAATACCTGCAAACAAACCACCAAGCTCAGAGAGCACCAAGGACTCCATAAAGCCCACTTAGCCACTTACTACAATCATGAGCAGAGAGAATGGTGAATAGAAAGTTTTTAGAGTGTCCTGCCAGATTTTATTGTCCTTTAACTCCTAATCTCCATATACATATTGGCTATTTATTTATAAAACTTATTGGCCACCCATCTTACCACAGGATAACCCTTACAATTATAATTGCAGATGGAATCCACCAATATCTGGAGTGTCATAACTTTTCCTATCTCAGTTTTAGAGGCAAAAGTATTAACATTGCTTCATGTTTCCATCTCTCATTGCCACAGGAGAAGAGATATTCCATTATTTTTCTCCAATCCACTTGTTCCAACCTTACCTATACTATAGATATCTGGATTTGGGGGAAAAAGGAGAAAGAGTGGTTAATACATAAACAAGAGACAAATTTTGCCAAGGAAGAACTGAAAGATCATGCAGATAAAGAGGCATCTGCCAAGGGTATGTGGATAAAACAGTCAACATGGTGGCAATCTTGCTTCTTTTTTACATTGGAATGGGAAAACTCCCTGCAGCCAACTTACCGTGGCCAACAGGAACTTGCCTACTGTTCCCCAAAAGTGAATCAGAGCCCTGAGACTTTCTAGCTCACCATTTCTGTTTTCTACAAAAGTCCACACATTCCTTTGTTCAGGGTTCCTCTTTCTAATGAAGCTGGGACCCAACTATCTTTGAATAAATTGTATATGCCACACTCACTGGAGTGGAGTGGGAAGTCAGAGATCTTTGCAGTCACAGAGGCTTGTACTCAATGTATTTTATCCAGTTGGATATAGGAAAGCCAATTCCAGATAAATCTTATTAGCATAAATTTTCCCCAGGCTTGTTTGCAGTAGCAATGCTAGCCTGATCTTGTTGATAAAAAATCCTGCATAATTATCCAAATTCATAAATAAAGCATTAAAAGAAATTCTGAAAATCAGTCTTAATCTTATTAGGGCATGAATATGCTATGTAAAGTATTTATATAACGACGACAACAACAACAACAACAACAACAATAATAATAATCCACTTTTCAGTTAGAATTCCCAAGGCACCTAATAATGCAAAAATATGAAATAATTCATGTACATTTGGCAAAACCAAATAAAAGTATTCATGCAAGGTGAAGTCATCCATAGAGAAAGGAAAATTTAGCAGCACTTTGCTTGACATAGAAAAATTCATTTGAAGCACAGAACAAGGCAATTTGGCAGCATTGAAGACTATGTTTAGGAGTTAAGAATGAAGAAATGAAATCGTAGTATTAGACAGGACAGGGATGTAACTTGCTAATCAAGCATCTAACTCTCCTTATGTGTATAATCCTAACTGTATACCTGATGAAGATTAAGTGAAAGTACAAGGATTGGAAAATTCAGAAGATTATGCGGAAGAGATAAACATGTCATACTACCTTGGAACTATCTTTTTTCCCCCATTGTAGCTAGGCACCTTTTCTGTGTGTGTTATAAAAATATATTTCACTGGGAGGATGAAGCAGTATCTAATAATATATTTATCCATTCTGAAACCCTTTCATTCTCCTCTAAGTTTAATTAATTGGATCCATTTTCTTTGGAGGCCTTATAAATGGGATTCTTCTTTCAGCTACCATTACATTAGCACCATTAAACAGCCAATATATAGAAAAACACTTCCACCCAAGGCCTCGTTTAAAAAGATTGCTACAGCTTTTGAAATTTTAAAAGGAGGTACCTGTAAGGGCTTAAGTCCCCTGACCATAAAACAGTCATACTCACTGCTTTTGGAAGTATAGCTCAGAATATTTTTTTTGTTTCCAAGGAGGATGGTGATTCTACTATTTATCTAATTTATCTGCTGTTTTGATTACTGCTCTAATGCATAAGAAGTATTTTAAACAGTCTGTCTAATGCTGAATATTGTGACTGAAAACTCTGTTTATGATCACATTTCATAAAGACTTGACCAAGGGAAATGGATGCCTCTTTTACAGTGCAAATGTGGGCAATTTGTAGCCTCATTTGTAAATATCAATGGAGGCAAAAATGACTGAACATGCAGAAATCTTAGCTAAATATTGCTAAAAAGTGTTGTTATGTAAGTCAGTTTTCATGATTATTCCAAAAAAAGGAACAGAATATATAAATAAATGACAACTATAAATAATTTTAGTAACTTATTGCCTTCTCTTAAAATCAATAAATGATCTCTTCTTCCCATATCTCATTTCTTATCTATAAACAGATCCTTAAAATCTCACCATTTCACTCCTGACCAGCAAAAGTCCACTTAGAGTTACCAAAGACAATATATTCATTTTAACCTTGATCAAATAAACCAACTTTAAATTTTTTCCTTTTACTTTTAACAATCTTGATCTTTAGTCTCTTCAAGCAAGGTAAGTAAAAGAACTTGATTTCTTTTCATTTTTTTCTTTATCCCTTTTCACAAGCTTCTTTTGTAAATCCAGTATAGGGAAATTATCCAGATTACTGTTTTGGTTTGTTTTTTGAATGTTCCTTCAAATCAAATCAAATATCTTTATTACAGTCTTTGACCAGCTTTTACAGTAAAAACAGAAATAGTTTAAAGCAATTCGTTATTTGGAAATGAAAAGAACAGGACAATAAAATGATATATTTAATTAATTCCTTTTCATCAATATATTGTTCCCAAAGGTGAGTTGACTAACAGTTGTCTGAAGCATTTTTTTCATAGATTTTAAATATAATAACTCAGTTCCTAAGGAACAACCTGTACAAATTGATTGAATTTATTTTTTTCCTAAGGATTGAAGGAAGCTCACTCATTGCTGTAACACTTGTTGATCTAAAGATTCCTAATAGCTAAAAAGCAACTAACAAACAATTTCCAAAAGTGATTACAAAAGGAAGGATGCAAACCTCTTATGCTTTTGAAGGCACCAACTGTGGTTTAGGCAAGAATGACTTTTCCTTATCTCTCAGAGCTTTAAACCCACCAGAGATTGCTATTTTGAGGTCTCCTTGTGAGAAGCAACTATATGGAACACTTGTGGGGAAACTCAAGTCCTCTCCTTGTCCAGAGAGGAATTATTAAGAGATGAACTACTTGCCAGCTTTTCATTTTCGAGAGTTGTCAGTTTTGCTTTTAGCAGGAGCCCTAGTTAAAACTCCACATAAATCCAACAGGATCATTTCAGTGGAGAATGCTGTGTAACTCCCAAATCCACTTCTGAGTGTTAGATGAGAACCAGGCTAAGAAACCAATATCATATAGGGCAGGTATCTGAGTCTCTTCCTAAAGTTTTCTTTGTGTCTGTTGTAGCTGATTGCCGATTGTATGAGAAACTGTGTAGATTCTCTAAAGTCATTTCTGTGACTCTCTACACCTGAAGCAGCTGCATGACTTACCGATTAGTTCTTGAATCAATTTCAAGCTGTTGCTTTTGTCAAAGACCACCAACAATTTGTGATGAGAATACTCGATCCTTTGCCTTTGCTGTTACAAACTTGGTAGCATTCTAAGATAATCAGAAAAAAGTCTGGTTTGTTTGTGTTGCAAATAGATGTCATCTTGTGGTTAGGCAAGACAGATCTGTACTCTAGAAAACTCCCCTCCCTGAACTTGGTGAAGATGCATCACAGATGCATCATCTAGGCCAGTGTTTCTCAACCTTGACAATTTTAAGGCATGTGGACTTCAACTCCCAGAATTCCACAGCCAGCAATGCTGGCTGTGGAATTCTGGGAGTTGAAGTCCACATGCCTTAAAATTGTCAAGGTTGAGAAACACTGATCTAGGCATCTGTTAGAACCTGGCTCTCCTTTCAGATTGTCCATAAAAGAAGTCTTGGTTTTCCCTGTTCCATATTTCCTGGATATTTTGTTGCAACCTAGAACCTAGGACTGCAACATATTGCCGATTAAATATGTTAATTAAAAAGTTTTGACCAGTTTTAAGCATGCCCTAGTTAATTGAACAATAGATTGTTCCTTTTAAAAAATATATATTATAAAATCATAGGGTTGGAAGACTGGCATTTTTCTAGTCCAACCTTCTGCCTAGGGCAAGATTCTCCATTGTTGGATTCCCAGACAAATGGCTGTCCAATCTTTTATTCAACACTTCCCCAATGGAGTATCAGGTTTTGGGGGAATCTGAATCTGGATGGTTCCTGTGACTAACAAATCACTATACTGGTGGGTTGGTTTTTTTTAGCAACTTTAAGGTGCATAGACTTTAACTCTCAAAATTCAAGAATTAGATTTCATGTATGTAATTTTCCTCAGAGGTTGAAATCCAAGCATCTTAAAATTAGCAACATATACTATACTGGTGTGAGTCCAATGCTGAGATCCTTAGATGTGAATCATCCCAACCAGTGTTCTATAGTGATTTAGAATCTAGTGTTTATTTCTATGCAAACATACATGAAATCAGACCGCATATTCTGGTTTAAATGATCACAAGCAAATTCTCATATCTTGCTTAGTAGATTTATATTTTATTTTTCATATCTTCCACCACGCAATTACTCATGGAATACATTGGATTCCAAGGTGGTGTCACCTCCATGCATCATGAACTTATTTTTAGCAAAACATCCACATTATATGCCTTAAGGTACAATTTCCAATATCTTGCTATTTCAGGCAACTTGAGGACAACTCAAGCATATAATCTCATTTTAAGTAAACATGAATAGGTGTTTTTGAACTCCGTTCTTTCCATAAGTATGACAGATCTAATTTTTTTTGTTTGAATCAATTTTGTTTCTCTGTTAATCAAAAGTTTTAATTCCCTTCTTCTTATATTTTAAAAGGAGTTGTGCAAGAGTGAATATTCCTTAATGGGTATTTTTTTTATTTCCTGGACCATGAAGTGAGATTGTTGTCAGCAACACATCTGCTTTCAATATCCTGGTACAGCATATAAATGAGATATGATGACTAAACAAAGGGGACATCCAATTAAATTGCCATTGCTTCTTGCTTTATAAACATGCTTGAAATTAACTGATTTATGTGAAAAATAACATGACTATGAGTTTTAATAAGTTGGCAAAGTAACCTTAACTGTTTGAACTGAGGTTTTAATCAAGAAAGGTTCACCAAGTAAGCCTATCCAGAATAATGTGATATGTATTGTAAGGATTTGCTCTAGTTTATGGTGAGCAAACAGTCCAGGAAAAAATATGGACAGGGACACTAGTAACACAATGGGCAGGAGGCCTCTCTCAGAGTTGAATCTGATATATATGACATTAACTGTAATTTCCATGAGGCTTTCTGGGGGAAGTTTGATCATCTCTGGATCATAACAAATTATCCCTTCTAAATTATATATCCAGAATCTACCCAGTAAACTAAAGCTCTAATGAGATAGGTTTTTGTGAATACACATGTGCACAAAGACATAGAACAGTGGTGGCGAACCTTTTAGAGACCGAGTGCCCAAACTGCAACCTGAAACCCACTTATACATTGCCGGGTGCCGGGGGCGTGGCCAAGTGGGTGTGGCCACCAAGTTGGCATGACCACAAACTGGGTGTGGCCACCAAATGGGCATGGCAAGAAAGACAGCCCCGGCCACCATTAATGCTGTGCCGCCACTGCATGTATTTTAATGGATGTTTACCCTGCCTTTAAATGTGGGACCAAAATTTACAGAAAGTTAGTAAATAATAAATAAGAACAGGCTGCTTTCATTTGAACCATAGATTATAGTGGGGACCTGGAGGGATTTTCTTTCAGTGAAGATGAAAGAAAATATATGAAAGAGAGGGAATAAAAAGCAAAGCGGAAAGGAATAAAAAGAGTGAGAAATGGCATGGAGTTTATAGGTTTCGTGGATCAGAAATAAACAAAACAATTAAATCAGTTTTAAGAGAATAAATGACAACAAATGGAAGATTCAAACTAGTTTTAAGGGAATAAAAGGAAATAAATGGAAGCATTAAACCACTTTAAACAATAAATGGAAGAATCAAAGCAGTTTATAAAAGGAAATAAATATCAGCAAACACAAATGTTTTAACCAAATTTTTATAGCCCAGATGTGATAGCTTCCTCAGAGATTACATGCATATTTGTGCAGTTGTGCATTAGAATAGCACAAAATGTTGGTTTCAAATAATTTTATTGTGCAATAAATGAATGAATGAAGCAACTTTGAACAACCCCCCCTGACCCTCCCATTTGCTAACAAAGTTAATAGCACATGGGAGTCCCCACCCACCCTCCGCTATCAGGTTGGCTTCTCTTAACCTGCCTAACCTGCGGTAAAAAGCTGCAGTGGCTCCTCCTCCTCCTCCTTTCCCCTTCCCCGCCTCAACCAGGAGGAGATGGGCAGCGCTTGGCACTGGAGACTTGGCTAAGCTGACGACTCTACTTTGCTGGAAGCAAAAACACGGTAAAATAAGTGGGCTCGACCTCTGTAGGCACCAGGTTCCACGGCAACGTAGCTCCGCCCACTTCTCTGGCTTCAGGGGTCTCTTGCTGAGGAGAGAGAGAGAAGCAGTGGAGAGGCGACCGGCTCACTTATCGGAAGAGGACGGACAGACGGCAGGCAGCCAGCCCGACTCGCCTGGGCTGTCGCGTGTTGCCTGCCTCATTCAGAAAGCTCTTCTTTCCCTGCACGCGCCGCTTCTCCTTACTCCCTGCACGGCTGAAGATGCAAGACTCCCGCCTGGTTGGCTGCCTGGCTCTGGTTTCCTTGTTCGCCGCAACCCCTTGCCCCAGCCCGCCATGCCAGCTGCTGGGCTGGGCGGGGGGGGGGAGCTGAACCCTTTCCATGGGGTAGTCGCCGCCACCTCCGGCCTCGGTCCGTCTCTCCGCTGCTGTGCCTGCTGCCGGGAAAAATGCCCCGAAGGCTGGGAGGAAGCTTGCAACTACGACATCGACCACTCCATCAAAACCACCAGCTGGGTCGACCTGCGGGACAGGTGAGGAAGGACGGACCGGAGGAGGCCGAGCCAGTCAGCTGGGGAGGAGCCTGCGCTCTAAGGGCAACAGGTGCCTGGAGCAGGTTGTGCCTTGGTAGGGATAGGAAGGAAAGAACTTGACCGCAGAAAGTATGTAGGCCCGGGAACGCGTGTGCGTGTTTGTCCGCTCATCAGGTCGCTCTCTCCCTCCCCCTAGTATTGTTCCTGGCAGGTCAGGATGGTTTGAGAGTGATCTCTGAAGATTTGGGCCAGTATTAGGCAGGCGGAGAGAGTGCGGGGCAGGCTGCACGAGGGAAAGCCGGCTGCAAATTTACGGGAAGTGCCAGCGGCTGCGGGATGTTTTCTAGCCGCTGGGCTGGGCTCTTGGCCTTGGCCTTCCCCGGTGGCCCCGGCTTGTCCGCTCCGATCAGTGGCAGGTGGAGAGGGCGCGGGGCAGGCTGCACAAGGGGAGGCTGGCTGCAAAATTATGAGAAGTGCCGGCGGCCGCGGGGTGTTTTTTAGCCGCTGGGCCAGCTGCAAAATTGCAAGAAATGCGGGCAGGGTGTTCTGGGGCTGCTGGGGTGTCTGGTGGCCAAGCAGAGGAAGCTCAGCAGCAGGCCAGAGACGAAACTTACCGCTTTTGCTTGTTCTCTCTCTCGCTTTCTGCCACTTATTCTCTCTCGCTTTCTGCCGCTTGTTCTCTGTCTCGCTTTCCGAAACCGAAACTTCCTTAGTTTATATAGAAAAAAGCTGCGCGTGCGCAAAGAGGAGGAAGACAGGAACGGCTCTGCGTGCCATCAGGAAAGGCTCTGCATGCCACCTGTGGCACGCATGCAATAGGTTCGCCACCACGGACATAAAAGATTAGCTCGTACGTCAAGCTTTTGAAATTAAGGGTCAACTTCAATGGACAAAACAAAAATTATCTACTTACCAGATGTCTAGCAAAAAAAGGACATTTTGTCCTCATGTCCTTCATCCTGCAGGCATAGCCTTAAAATAAAACATTGTCCAGCTTTAGTATTTAAAATAGTGCCAAGTAAAGGGCTGGGAAGGGCACAAATTTCTAATGAGCAATGACCAGGAATGACTAATAAGTTCTGCCTAGAAATAGTTATCATGCATTTTGAACTCCAAGGGCTCAAAGAATATCTGTTCAGGCACTTAAATGAGTCTATATGGGAAGAGTCCAGAGGAACATTCTGGGCCAGCCACAATCCCACAGGGCCAGCATGTTGGTCATTCTCTAACTGGTTGCAATCTGAAGGGGTTGCATGGATGTGGTGTCATTGGATGAGAATCTTGGTGCTGAACCTAACAGGTTTTGCTTAGCAAAATGCAGCTTCTGCATTAGAATAACCCTTTTCCTAAGTATAACCCAGTGGTGTAAATCTGATGATATAATGTAACTTAGGCTGTTCAGGTTTTTCCAATTGCCTTCATGATTTCTGCCTCTTTGGGTAGAAGTAGACATAATAATAATAATAATAATAATAATAATAATAATAATAATAATAATAATAATAATAATAACAACAACAACAACAACAACAACAACAATAACAACAATAAAGTTGGAAGGGACCTTGGAGGTCATCTAGTCCAACTCCTTGCTCAGGCAGGAAACCCTATATCATTTCGGACAAATGGCTGTCCAGTTCTTCTTAAAAACTTCCAGTGTTGGAGCATTCACCGCTTCTGGAGGCAGGTTGTTCCACTAGTTAATTGTTCTAACTGTCAGGAAGTTTCTCCTTAGTTCTAGGTTGCTTCTCTCCTTGGTTAGTTTCCACCCGTTGCTTCTTGTCCTGCCTTCAAGTGCTTTGGAAAATAGCTTGATTCCCTCTTCTTTATGGCAGCCCCTGAGATATTGGAACACTGCTATCATGTCCCCCCTCGTCCTTCTCTTCGTTAAACTAGACATACCCAATTCCAGCAACCGTTCCTTATATGTTTTAGCCTCCAGTCCCCTAATCATCTTTGTTGCTCTTCTCTGTATTCTTTCTAGAGTCTCAACATCTTTTTTAACATCATGGTGACCAAAACTGGATGCAGTATTCCAAGTGTGGCCTTACCAAGTCATTGTAGTGGTATTAATACTTCATGTGATCTTGATTCTATCTCTCTGTTAATGCAGCCTAGCACTGTGTTGGCTTTTTTGGCAGCTGCAGCACACTGCTGGCTCATATTTAAATGATTGTCCACTAGGACTCTGAGGTCCCTCTCACAGTTACTACTATTGAGCAAGGTAGCCCCTATACTATACCTGTACATTTGATTTTTCTTGCTTAAATGTAGAGCCTTACTTTTTTCACCATTGAATTTCATTTTGTTAGATAGCGCCCAGTGTTCAAGTCTGTCCAGATCCTCCTGTATCTTAAGCCTGTCTTCTGGAGTATTGGCTATTCCTGCCAGCTTGGTGTCGTCTGCAAATTTGATGAGTTCCCCATCAATCCCCTCATCCAGATTGTTGATGAAGATGTTGAAGAGCACTGGGCCCAGAACAGAGCCCTGGGGCACCCCACTACACACTTCCCTCCATGTAGATGCGGTTCCATTGAGGACCACACGCTGAGTACGGCCGGTCAGCCAGCTACGGATCCATCTGGTGGTGATGCTGTCTAACCCACATTTTTCTATCTTATCAAGTAGTAGGTTGTGATCTACTTTGTCAAATGCCTTAGTGAAGTCCAAGTAAATTATATCCACAGCATTCCTCTGGTCCACTAATTTTGTCACTTGGTCAAAGAATGCAATAAGATTTGTCTGGCATGATCTGTTTTTGACAAACCCGTGTTGGCTTTTAGTAATGACTTTCTTTGCCTGTAGGTGTTCGCTGATTTGTTGTTTGATTATCTTTTCCAGAATCTTTCCAGGTATTGAGGTCAGGCTGATAGGTCTGTAATTTCCTCCCCCCCCTTTTTTTTTGAAGATGGGAACTACATCAACTCTTTTCCAGTCCTCTGGTAGTTCCCCAGTGCTCCAGGATCTTTGAAAAATATATTCAGTGGTTCTGAGATCACATCTGCCAGTTCCTTGAGAACCTTGGGGTGTAATCCATCTGGTCCTGGCGATTTGAACTCGTCTAGGCTGGACAGATGTTCACTTATCATTTTCTTGCCTATCTTAACTTGTGTTTCTATACTGTTTTTTATGGCACTATTTTTGATAGGTTGGTCTGTTTTTTCCTTTTGTGTAAAGACAGATGCAAAAAATGAGTTAAATAGTTCTGCTTTCTCTCTGTTGCTTGTCACCTTCTTGCCACTTTCACCCACTAATGGACCAATCATTTCCTTCACTTTTTTCTTGTTTTTTACATGTTGAAAGAAGCTTTTTTTGTTATTTTTGACTTTGATTGCAAGCCTTAGTTCATTTTGAGCCTTAGCTTTCCTTACTTCATCTTTGCAGGCTTGGGCTATTTGCTGATATTCTGACTTAATTATGTGTCCCTCTTTCCACTTTCTATACTTGTCCTTTTTATCTTTCAATTGATCAGAGAGTTCTTTATGCAGTCATGCTGGTTTCTTTTGAGAGCTGTTATTTTTCCTCTTTGTTGGTATTGTGCTAGATTGGATTTTTATTATCTCACTTTTCAAAATTTCCCAAGCCTCTTGAGTTGTTTTCCCCTGGAGGATTCTCATCCATGGAATCCTTCCCAAACCCTCTCTAAGTTTATTGAAATTAACTCTCTTGAAGTCCAAGACTCTAGTTTGACTGTGTTCTATTGCTTGTGCTTCCATAATGTTGAATTCCAATATTGCATGATCACTTCCTCCCAAGGTTCCTATGGCTTCAACACCTTCTATAATTTCATCTCTGTTACTGAGAATTAGGTCTAAAATGGCTAATCCCCTAGTTCCCTTCTCTACTTTTTGGGAGACAAAGTTGTCTGCTAAGTTTGTCAGGAATCTGTTTGATCTTCCACTTGGTGCAGAGTTGTCTCCCAGTTGATGTCAAGGTCCCCCATTACTATTGTGATGTGTTTCCTACATACCTTAGCTGACTAGCAAAAAGTTCATTTATTTACTGTGTTTGGTTGGGTGGCCTATAGTATACACCTATGGCAATGTCATTTCCCCCCGCCTTTTATATTGGCCCATATGCATTCAGGGCAGTTTTCATCATTGTTATGCTCTATTTCTGTAGAGATGTAGTTATTTCTTATATAGAGAGCAACTCCACCTCCTCTTTTATTTGGTCTGTTTCTTTTAAATAATTTAAATCCCTCTAGCTGTGTGTTCCATTTGTGGGTTTCATCCCACCATGTTTCCCTAATGGCAACAATATCATATCTGCCCTCATTGACCTGAATTTCTAGTTCACTCTGTTTGCTGTTCATACTCTGTGTGAATCCAAATGTATAGACATTTGAGTCCTTTATCACCAACCCTGTGTTTACTTCCTACATAACCTGTGTGGTGCCTGAGTTCCCCTAATGTCTTACCGCCTATTTGGTTAGTGCACTTTGTGTGGCACTCGCTATTAAGAGCTTGATTTTGCTTGACAGCAAGGTTGGTGTTCTTGTCCACACACACATCTATGTTATATGCACTGATAGCCCTATAATTTTTAGATTGCCAGGGACAGGGATGTTCTGTATCAGTTAGCTCACTGTCCCCACTGTTTAGTTTAAACATTCCTCCAGAAAATCTGTGAATTTATAGCCAAGTAATTCAGTCCCTTTCTTTGATGGATGCAAACCATCTCTTTTATACATTTTTTCATTGGACCAGCTACTGACATTGTGACTAATATATCCAAACCCTTCCCCTACACCACTCCTTTAGCCACATATTGAATTGTGCTATATGCTGGTCTTTTCCATTTTGCTCCTTATATACTGGTAAAACTTCTGAAAAAGTAAGCCTGCAGCCTGTTCTGCTAAGTTCCTGCCCCAAGATCTGGAAATTGTTCTGCACAGAGAGTACATCTTTTTGGGACAGATAGTTAGTGCCAAGATATACGATAGCCTCCACATCACAGTCTTGCTGCCATTCTTGATTATTTTAGAAATACGCTTCTTGTCCCTACTGGCAGTAGCACCTGGAAGACACCTGACCTCTTTTGAAGCCTCTGTGTCCTTTCCTAAATTTACATCCCTTATAATTGAATCACCTACCAGAAGGTGCCTTCTCTTTTTGGGTGCCTTTCTGTTCTTGCATGACTGATGTGTAATACCTGATTCACACTTCTCCCTGTTGAAATCTAGTTCTTCATCTCGGACCACGATTCCCACGAAGATTTGAATTATCTTCACAAATACCTTTACCTGTCTCCTTAATGACCCTATTAAGGTCAGCAAGGGCACTGTAACTGTTGTGCAGGGACACAGCGAAAGCTTTGCGTTTATGGTTCACAGCTCTCACCCTGCCAGATCCCACTGTACTCCACACTGCCCTTCTCCTGCAGGATCTTTGTGGCAGAGGGGGCTGACATTTTATTCGCCGTTTCCCCCCTTTCCTTTGTTCTTCTGGGAGGTTGTGGATTCTATTTGTCTTTGTAGCTCCATGTTTCTTATTTTATTATTATACATTGTTGGTTCCTAAGCAAGCTTCTTGCCAGAACCTTGAATAATATTTATATTATTTTATTACAGGTTTCACTTGTCAGATGATATTTAATTCATTTGCATGTTGATTATAATCATCAGTGAAATAACGTCTTTTTCTCCACTAAAAATGTATATCCCCACTTTATTTTTTCCAAGGAGCTTAAAGCAGTTCAAATGTATCTCTTATTATTTTCTGTGAAGTTGGTTAGATTGAAACAACTTTCCCAGGCATAGTCTAACATGCCAATACAAAACTGAAAATTATTTGAATAAGTTAAGCAAAATTGTAAGCCCACAATTATCACCATTATGCTCTACAGCTTAAAAAGTACCGGTAGACTGCACTTTTTTCTTGTTAATTAGCCTGAAGAAGAATTAAATGCTCACAAACCATTTTAATCTCTGTTTCTGTAAATATATTTCTTTTTTTCTTCCTTTTTAAAAAAATTGATTAATCCCCAACTCCCTTGCTAACTTTCAGATACTCAAAAGTTGAATAAATTATAAACCTGGGAATTATTTTTTAAAGAATAAACAATATATTTTTTAAACTGATGTCAACTCTCAATAATTTACTTAGCAATAATATGGAAATGGTTTGCCAATGCGTTCTGGGATGTTTTTATTTTTAATTCACCAGTCTAGCTACGGGTTAATCTCCCATCCAAATACGGAGTCAAACTGCTTAGCCCTTTCAAGATCAACCATGGTTACCTACATATTGTTGTGAAGGATACAGAATGCCACCACTGAAAACTTACTTTTAATGTATATAAATTTAATTAAGAATTCTGATTATAAAAATATAATCTAATACAATCTAAGACTACAAAAGAGAACAGAAAGTAGTAAAATGTACAAGAAAAAAGAGAAAGAAAAAAGAAAAGAAAGAAGAAAGAAATATAAAAAAATAAAGAATAAAGAAAAAGAAATATATAAAAAAGTAACTTCTAACATTCATCACAGGTAGAAAAAACTTAGTGACTCTCCATCACTTGCACGATTACAAACATTTATATTTCATTGCATACCCCATCTCTTAACTATAAACAAATCCATAAATCTCAATCTTTTCAATCCTAGTGCCAGCAGAATTATTGTTATAATGGTTTGCAACATTTTTACAAGCTTGCAAATCTTTCCTGTCTAAAATCTTTGGTCCCCTGTAGTGTCCAGTTTTTGAAATAATAAAATGTCCCTTTCATTTCTTTCAGGGGTCCTACATCACTATATTCATTAGGTATTGTAGGAAAATTGTACATGCAAAATGCAGCCTTCTACATACCAAGTTTCTTGGCTCCTCATTTTGGAAATATAGAAATAAAATTAATACCTTGCTATTTCTATTGGTTATCGATCTTTAAATGGTTATTATGCTGCAGGGACCTTTTCACATCTACTGTTTTAAACACCTATTTTTATATTTTTATTTAATCCTATTTTGCATAGGGGTTAAGGCAATCAATAACTACAAAAATTCAGAATTATGAGATGTTGCTAGATTGGTTCAATGAACCAATTGTTTCCACTTGGCTCCTTCTACAAGTAGGAATAAGCAAACTAACGCAAAACTTACTGAAGCAGAAAATAATGTCTGAGTCAAATTTTCACTATTCTAATAATTTGGAACCTAAAAGCCAAATTCAGACTCTTATTTCAAACCTAGCCTTTAAAAAAAAATCCCAACCTTAAAGTATTGGTTTGAATACAATTATTCTCTCCCTCCCCCCCCCATTTTTCTAATTTCATGGTTAGTTTAGAATCCATATTATCAATTGGAGCAATTGAAACCTTTATTAGCATGCTCCATCATGAATAATAAAACCTGACAAATTCTAGCTCACCATTTTGATACAAATTTAGTTGGAGACTGACTGGTTCAGGCTTGATATTCTGAAAGGATAGTGGTTGAGGTTTTGGATCAGGAATGCCCAAAGTTTAGTCTCCCTTTGGCCATGGAAAATAAGGGCTGACTGCAGGCCAGTCCCTTGTTTCAGCTGAGCTTCTCTCTTAGGGGTAAGAAGAACTTTAAAGTAGTATTATGAGAATTATCTACAAGCCAATATAAAGAATTTATTTTAAAGCAGTAAAACTGACTAGTTTAATTATACCTAGATCTAACATGCAAATTAATTCCTGTACATTTTATTTTTCTTCCAGAATTCCTTGAACTTGGTTCTAACCAAAGGTTATTCTGGAGAAGTGGGTTTCCTGCTGTCATTTTGTATTTTGTATATGTTTTTGCTCTGGCTTCTATGGAAGAATCAGTTTTTTTATTTTTTTCCATTATTGCCTTTATCTGCTCAGATCTTTACTTGAAGCCTATTATATCTATGGAAAAAGTCTGTGGACTTTCTACTGTTGTTTTACAGTTGACACATGTAAACCATCAAAAAATTTTTTTTTCTGATTTTAAAATCAGACTTTCATCAGCCACTATCCCCCCCCCCCTGCTTAGTGCAGGAATGCAAATGGCCGCTTGGCCTCTGCTTAGATACATCCAGTAAAGAATAATCCACCATTGCTACAAAATCAAACTGCTATTATTATTATTATTATTATTATTATTATTATTATTATTATTATTATTTATAATAATAATTCCATAACATTCAACTGAAATCTGCTTCTTGTAATCTAAATCTTTTATCCAAATCCCTCCTTCTCTGTCTTATGTTCTGAATGACAAAGGTGCCTTGACCTTTTCAGGTATTTGAAGATTGTTGTCTTTCCTTCTCAGCTAAGCATATCCACCTCCTTCGTTCCCTATGGTTTCCTGTTCTCTAAACATTCACATTGCCATTCTCTGAAACAGTTTCAGCTTGTCTGAAATGTTGACCACAAGTAATGCATAAACTGTAAAATCACATGTCATTTTATCTTTCTGCATTTGCAGGTTAGTGAGCCAACACTGGGGCATGCCTAGACCAGGGGTAGGCAACCTTGGCTCTTTTATGACTTGTGGACTTCAACTCCCAGAATTCCTGAGCCAGGCTAGCTCAGGAATTCTGGGAGTTGAAGTCCACGAGTCATAAAAGAGCCAAGGTTGCCTACCCCTGGCCTAGACCATTGTGCTACTTTAAATAACATTTATTTTCTAATATAGCTAATGACAGTAAAAGAAAAAGCTTCTGTCTCACTTTGGGGGAAAAAAACCTATATCTGAATCCAAAATTACCTTAAGCCCTCTATAAAAAACAATTCCCCCAAAAGCTTTAGCTGGAGTCATATTTTAGTCCAAGGAAGAAATAAGGAAGCTAAGTTAAAAATAAAAAGAAAGGTCTCGTTATATATGCCCACTCAGTAAAAGAAAAACATCCATGTCCTTTGAGTTCACAGAATTTTCCAGCTGCCCTTCCTCATTGTATATTTAACAGCTTTTCTAATGAAAGCTAACAGAGAAATGGCTAATAATAGATAATTTCAGCTCCCAGCATATTAAGTGATAATAATAATAAACAAGATATTAGTTTGAATAGATGGGTGTCCATTTCCTTATTATTTTACCCGCCCTGATTGCTAGCAAATAGAACATTTTCATAATGACCTGATTGTTTTGCCACATGGCCCTGCTGACAGGGTACAAAATCAAGAGGAATATGGTAACTATATTAACTCTATCACCAGAATAAATATAGTTGATACAATGAGCAAGTACGGTACCTTTCCAAAAGAGAAAAAAACAACACTTACTAGTGGCCAGTTACATGTCCTGGAACAGGCCTAAAATAACCAGGTTTCAGCTGCTTCAGCATGACTGGCAATATTGCCTGCACCTTAAGTGTGCTCTTCTAGTTATTGATCTATGCTGCTGTAGTTATTGAGTTTAGAATCTAGAGTTGGGCTCATTCAGTCTGTTAGAGAACAATTAGAAACCAGCCAACCTGATTGGGGGGGGGGGAAGAGAGAACAATTATTCTGAGCCCAGAAAGGGAGGGTGCTCCATTCAAAATATGGTTCAGTATTAGAAATGATACAAGAAATCTCCTCTATATTTACTAGATAGGAACAAAACTCCTGCTTATTTGTGAAGGAGGGTTTGTTCAGTAGGAAAAGAAAAACACACACACACAAGTAAATGGGTGGAGTGCTAATGGCTGCATACATCCTCCTGGTGAAAAATGTGGATGCCTTTCAAAATGAGATATCACTTGGAAGAAGCTGCTTGCCTGGTAAACATAGGCATTCTTGAAATAAAAATCACTCTAAGATCAAGGTATAAAATATTCTCAGGCCATATGTGCCTTTTTTAACATCACTGTTCCTGAATCACATAAGAAAACATACAGCAAAACCAATTTATGTGGAAAACTACCAAGGAGGAAATAGTTTGAGACTTCCTTCCTTCCTTCCTTCCTTCCTTCCTTCCTTCCTTCCTTCCTTCCTTCCTTCCATCCATCTATCCATCCATCCATCCATCAATTTAGTCTTTCACAGAATGCTTCTTAGTAAGCAAAAGAGATATCAGATTAGATAGCTATGCTGACTCCATGAAGACTCCCTGCTTACAATAAATACAGTACTCTCTTTTGGCACATTTTTACCAGTATGCCACAAACAAAACCATCCACTGTAAGCATATTCACATTATCCTATGCAAACCAGGCTCTCAGATATAAAGATGAACATAAAAGGTAACTGGCATATAGGAATGTACTGACACATAAAATGATTAGACTGAATAGAAAAAAACCTATGATGTCATAGAAAGCCCTACATTCTAGAACAGTGTGGTAAATCCGGTAAACATGTGAAAACACCATAGGAAACTCTTTCCAGCATAGCTAGGACTCTGTGTTTTGATAATATATTCCATAATTTCTATTTCCCCTCTGGATTATTCTGTGATTATGCAACATCCATACAAATGGATTTCAGATGGGAAGAAGGGGAGGAAATTACGTTTACTGGAATAAAATAAGAAGACAGGTATTTCTCAAGTATTCCTGACTGATAGTTATCAGAAGACAACCAAAACGTTCAGCAAAAAAAACGAAGGATGGAAAATACCGAGGATGCAAGCAATACAACAAATGAAGAAATTAAGGACATTTCTGAAATTGATGAACACAATAATGAAGTTCTAGTAGAAAGTTCAACTATCTTTCAAAGAATAAATGCTGAACACTCAGAGGAACAGCATGATCAGCAATCTATTTCCAGTAGTGACAGGCATAAAACGACAGAAGAGTGCCATCACAGCAGTGGTAAAATTTCAAGCCAGCCAAAAGGTCATCCTTCTGTTGGTCAGTACTCTCTACGCAGCAATACAGCATCAATAAAACATGGAAAGGAAATAGATAGTGAGTTTAGTCCACCATTAGTAAGCCGAAGAACTGGCAAACCACTGTGCAACAATTTTAACCAGACAAGTCTCATTTGGGAAAAAAAGCCACTTGCAGAAATTCTACATCCTGCTAAGATACCTCCAAAAAGTGCAGATACAAAAAAACATACGGATGCTGAAGATCATGTAACACCTTCTACTGGGGATATAGAAAATAAGCAGGCCTCATCTGAGGGCTTCCAATCTGTGAAGGGAGAAGAATCTAAAAATGATGATCAGTTGTCAAAAGAAGAAGAATTGATGCTTAGCAGTCAGCCTAGAGAAACAAAGCTATCCCAGGACAGTAATAAGAGTACCCCAACACCAGGAGAAAACTATTATGGCCCAGAAAGTTCATGCCCAGAAGGACTGCAGATAAAATTTGAGGAGCCTGTACTGGACAAAAAAACTCTCCAGTTGCAGCAAATAATTGCTGAGGAAGGTGGCATTTGGGTTAGCCGGAAAACAGGCAAGGAAGTTAGAAGCAATTTCAATCAAACAAGTCTCATTTGGGAAAAAAAGCCACTAGCAGAAATCCTACAGCGTTCAAAGTATAACACATCAAATCCAGATGAGACTCAGTCACCAGAGGATTAGGAAGATTTTGCTCAGGTTCAAAATTCTTATGAGGCTTGTACATTAGTAGTTTTTGTGGGGTGTGTTAAACATTGCTTCTGCTAGGGCTATTCAGTATAAATATTATCAATAATATTAAATGTTGTGAAATATCGGTTCATACATCCTTATTTCACTGAGCATGTACAAACAGTTGAAAAAAACATAGGTTCATTAAAAAGCAACGGAAAAATACATTCAGTAAAGCTCTTTTGATCACAAATTTACTAAAATTCCTAACATGACTTAATCTGTTTTAAATATTCCTATTGTTAAAAGATAACTGCAAGAAAAGTCAGTGTAGATTTGTGCTGTAACCCCTTCATTATGCTAATGGTCCCACACTTTCTGATTTAGATGAAGTAATTTGTTTAGCTCAGTAAATATTCATAAGAATTTATTTAATCCAAATTATGGATATATATCTGTAAAGACAGATTTCTACTGTGAAAACAGGGCAAACCACATTTAGCAGCTTTTATGTGCACTTCATATAAATATAAAATATAAATTTACACATATAAAAATAGTAATTGCAGCTCAGCCAGCTTGGGTTCTTAATATTTTCAGTCTTTGAGGCATTAAGTTAAAAAGGATATGTAAGAAGTAAGTTATGACATAGAATGGACATTTCTGATCACCTAATCAGACTTTCATTTTCAGTGGAAAACCTTATTATTAAAAGTAATGAGTTCATTGAAAATGAATTTATGAATAAGGTTGAGCTGGAATGAAGGAAATACTCAGAAACATGACTTTCATCTTTATTCTTCATAAAATAACCAAATAGCTGTTCACCCGCAACACTAAATCACAATACGATTCCATTTTGGTTAGCATTGAATAGGCTAGTTTGTATTCTGCCTCCCTGTGGATCATGAACAGAATTTTATAAAAGTGTTCTAAACTGGCAGATTTAAAGTTGGTAGGTTATATAGAGATTTATCAGACCACCATACTTTCAGTTTGCCCAAACAGATTATTTGCCCATCAATCCACGTTGGAAATCAAATTGGAATATTCCTTTGTTGCCTTTTTTCAAGTCTATACTAATATTCAGATAGTACAGTGAATACATTTAGCGTTTAGCCTTGGGAGAGAAAACTACACTGCCCTGAGAGCTATATACAAGATGGGCAATAATTAAGTATCCTATCCCTTGAGTTTCTATATATTATGAATTAACAACAATTTCTTCATTTTCCCCTTCCATGTAAGGTAAAATCAAGTGTTTTGCTAGCATTTCTCCTCCGCTTTTCTAAGCCATATATTTGTCATCGTGTATTTGTAGACATTCGTCAGGTTATTGTTTGGACAAAAAATTGGTCTCTTTGGAAAGGCTGCTGTGAGACATAAAGTTGAGGAACATATATTGTAATAATGATAAATTATGAATTTAAAAGCCTACATGGTCACCCATCGCAGCAGGTTTGAACAGCAGTGGATTATATAGTCAGCATAAGAACAAACTTGCACCAGAAAGTTTAAATTCTATTTTTTTAAAGTGAAATCTATCTCCATTAAAAACAGTTTATCATTATTTTTATACTGCTCTGGCTCTTTCTTCAGGAAAGGCAAAATAATATAATAGTTATTAAGTTGTGTGGCTTATAGAGTAGCGTTTTTGCATTTAAAAGCCTCGTCTTTCCAAATGGCTGTGATTGTGGTATTTGTTACTAAATATGCAAGATAGAGATTTACAATATATTCAGACACAAAGATATTTAAGCGATTTCAGCTGCTATATCTGCTAATGTTAAAACTGTGCATAGGAAACGTGTATACGTAGCAAGGATGCCCTCCAGTGGGGGGAAAAACCCACCCTCATTAGGTGCAAAAGCGTTACTAAACTTCCTGCTCTGATAAGAATGGTGCTATTTTCAAATATGGGCTGCTGGTACATCGAGAATATTTTGCATATAACAGAAAAAATTAATACCACTATTTTCCCACATCTGATCAAAGTTTTTCCCCATTCTCCAGACTGGTATTTAGTGGAAACAGAAACAACTTTGAATGAATATTTATTACTGCAGAGAAAAAGAGTGCTACTAATATCCTGGATGATAGCAGTTACTTATATCCTGCATAACTTGATAAATGCTGTAGGAAAAAAGAGACATCACACTGATATTTTATGCGGCAGTTACATAATGTATGAACAATATGCAGGCGTGTATTCATAATCAAGAGAACTGCATTTAGATCTGTGGGAATCTGTGAGGGAATTAGCAGCTAGGCTGGAGGGAGGGGTCAAGCAAGAGCCGAGCTTGGTATTATTACATAGCTGAAAAGGCATAAGCAGGACCTCCCCAGAATCCATGAAGCCTTATCTGGTCATTCCCAGGAGAAGACAAGCAGTGTGGTGAGATTCTTGTAACATAAGATGCCAAACAATAAAGTTCAAAGTGTTATTCACAAGGGATTTTGGTTGCTGGTACCTGACAGAATCTAACCTAATTAAGATTCTCAGTTAATGAGGGACAAAAATTTTGAAGTTAGGTATTTAACACTGATACCTTCTATGTGTCATATGGTAATCGTAATATGTAAAAAAAAGTCCTGAAGTATAGAATAAACTCTTAAGCTAAAAGCAATATCTAAGAACAACCACAGAACTAGAATGGCCTGATTATATTATTTGTCCTTTGATATATACCAGGGGTAGGCAACCTTGGCTTTTAGGACGTGTGAACTTCAATTCCCAGAATTCCTGAGCCAGCATGGCTGGCTCAGGAATTCTGGGAGTTGAAGTCTATGCGTCCTAATAGAACCAAGGTTGCCTACCCCTGATATAGACTAAGGACCTGTGGACTCTGTTGTGGAATCTTCTCCCTATTTCCTGGGGGAACTTAGCTATGCCAGCAAGGTTGGGGACCCCAGGGAATGGGTGAAAAGGTCAGGTGGCTCCATTACTATTATCATCCCTTCGACTGAGCTGTTTTTATCATTTTTAATGCTTTAATATTGGTTTAATGATGATTTTATTTATTTAGTTTTGTTGTATGCTGCCCAGAGTCACTTGTGACATGGGCAGCTCTATACATTATATAAATAAATAAAAATTATAAACACCTGGCTATCAAATATATGTTTGTTTTACTGATGAACTGGGTTTTTTTTTTTAAATCAGTGGGTTTTTTAAATGAATTGATACCAAAGTCTGGTAAATCAGAAATGCTGAGCTGCTGTTTTCTTGTATTTTTTCTGAGAATACCATTCATGTATCCTCGTACTATGAACGGGACAGAAGCTCTGCTCTCAACTTTAGCATCAATCTGAATTTAATTAATTCCCTCCCTTTGGCTGCTTCAAATAAACAAACAGGTAAACATGTTTGGTTATTACACTGAATGGGTTTTTCAACAGGGGACTGAAACCATACCTACATAAGATCCTGCTGAAAGAACATTTCAGAGCCACTTGTAAGCTAATTAAGTATTAGCATCATGACCTCCTTGACCTGGATTGTACTTTATGCAGGTGGTCAGATTCCTGTAGGCTCTGGACCTTCCTGATTGCGCTGCCTGTTTGCAAGGTGGTCAGGGTGGAGGGAGAGGGCCTTGGATGACGCTGCAGGGAGAGCCGTTCATCTTTCTTTCTGGTCCAAAGCTAGCACACCCTCCAGAGGCGCACCTTGGGAAGCGTGCAAGCATGTACCACAGCAGAGCTAGTAAGTTGGCAGCCAAACTACCTCTCTGCATTAGCACTACAATCTCCTGGCTAATGTAACAATGCCATACAAGAAGAAGAAGAACAATAAATAACAAAATATTTGATAGGCAAATTGAAGTTGAACGATGGTAGTAATAAGAAGCCGTGAAGCAATACCAAAAAGCGCTGTCTAGATACATGGAAATTTTGAACTTATTAGACCTGACTTTGCAAAAAGCCCCCTTACTCGAAAGTGCCCACATACTCAAAGGTTACCTTAACAGCTCTTAGGTCCTTATTTAGGACTTGAACTGTTAAGTTTTTACCAGTCTCAGACTATGAATCGAACTGAAGATTAAATCTGTAGTAGTAGTAGTAGTAGTAGTAGTAGTAGTAGTAGTAGTAGTAGTAGTAGTAATTCCATTCTGCAGTTAATAAATAAATACTCTGTTAAAGGTCCTACATATTGAATGCTGTGAAAAACTGAAGCCAAAAGAAGTTTAATAAGACAGCTAATAACAATGTCAAAAATAGAAAGATCAAAAGGCACTGAATTTTACAATTCTTTATGTGCTCTATTGTACATGATAATTAAAATATGCATTAACAGGTTTTCTGCATTACTATGGAAAATAAATTTCTGATATGCTAAATGACCATATTTTAAGAACCGTATCATCTCTCTTCTCTTCATTAAAGCTTTTTAAAGAAAAGCATTCTGCAAAGCAGCTGTCAAATCCATAATATATAGAACACTTTAAGCTAATTTATAACATTTACAAAGTTAAAAGGTGCACTAAAGGGACAAAAAGAATAAAATCTTCTCAGCTTTTAAGTACATTTATTTTTTGGATGATAGCCCTGTAGAATCAAAAATACATTATATTACAAAACCAGATTTCTATGCATATATATATGCATAGAAGGGTTCTATGCATATATATATATATATGCATGTTTGACATGAGTGTACCACAAAAAAGAGGGATGAAGAAAGATGGCAGTAGCAGTTCACTTAGTAGCTTTTCCTGAAGAAGTTGCTTGTTTTTACAGGCACTAAGCTTAGATCCCCTTGTGTTATTTAATTTTGCTGAAGCAGCCAAAGAAAAGATGTAATGGTTGTTCAAATATTGACAAAAGCTTTTCTCTTCAAAGAGTCTTTATTGGATTCTTTTTCAAATTCAGTGTATATTGCATAAACAAGTCTCTTCCAGACTGGTCTACTTCCCACTTGGGTTATCATGATGCATTTCTGGTGTGTATGTAAGTAGAACAATCATGACCCAAAGATGAAGCAGGACCTGACAAAAGAAAAATAGGAACAATGCATGGTATTTTAAATCAAAATAAAATAAACAGTTTATTGGATGCAAGCAATATGACTGATCTAGAAAGCTAACTTTGACTGAATTAGAGAACTAAGAGGGTCAACCCCTGGCTATTACTTGAATGGAGAACCATCTGAGAAATCCATAGCTAAACTGCAGACTAGATTGGGAAGCCAAATAAATATTATTTAAGAAGACAATGGCAAACAATTTCCATTTCAGATCAACAAAACTGCACAGAAGTATCCATGTATCAGGAATTGTATTGGATTTGAGAGTAACTTTAGCTTTTTTATACAAGAACCAAAGGCATCAGCAGGGACGAGTGGTGTTAAAACAGTCAGAATGGTAGAAGTGGCATTATGATGTAAGCTCTACCCCTTTTGTGTGTTGACATATGCTCGGAAACAGGTTAAGAATAAAGCAAAAAGCTTTACATTTAACAAGGACCTAAGTATGAATCACTATCCCAAATGTTGTCTGCTGCCCTTCATTGTAACGCCCCTTTTCCTGCTATGCTGCCCTCACTCACCAGAAGAGCCAAATGACCCACAACCTGTGTGCTGAAACCTCCCTGGATAGAAGTCATCTACTTCTGAACAAACAAACCTGTCTGCAACTCCAGCCTAGAATATCCCAGAAGGCAGAAGAAAGCAGGAAAGAGTGAATTTACTGTCTGCCGCATTATGTACGTTTGGCAGCGCCATCGTTACTTGAGATGCCACTGGATGTTGCCCCCTCCTATCTGTTTGTTGGTCTTGTGATATTTAGTTTGCAGCATTCTTCCTTTGTGTAGTGGCTAAGGTAAAAATTGGGGATGTTTTTTTATAGTTAAATGAACAGCCTCATGGAATGTAACCTGTTTGCATTGCTCTTTCACAAGCAAGACTAAATGTATACAATAACCATGACTGCCATCAGTTACTTTTTAAAAGTAACAAACTATGGAGATTCTCATTCATCCAGATCATGGTTGTCCCACAAGTGCTTTTTCAAAAGGCAACTGGACTTCGTTTTTCGCTGAAGACGTTTCACTTCTTATCCAAGAAGCTTCTTCAGTTCAGTTCAGAACTAAAGAAGCTGCTTGGATAAGAAGTGAAATGTCTTCAACAAAAAACAAAGTCCAGTTGCCTTTTGAAAAAGCACCTTTGGAATAATGAGCTACGGAATTTTAAAGACTTTATCGCTTGAAATGATAGTGAAGTGAAAAAAAGACACAAAAATACAAAATCTTCTTTAAAAGTTAAACTTGCATTAGATCCATCCTGCTGCACACTTACAAGAAGCAAATCGTATAAGTTCTTATTTATTTTTATCCCACTCTTATTATTTGTACAAATAACTCAAGGCAGTAAACATATCCAACACACCTTCCTCCTCCTATTTTCTCCACAACAACAACAAACCCTTTAAAGTGAGTGGGACCAGCTGGCTTTTATGTCACTTATATTTATACCGAACGGTTACGATTAATTATACCTCACCTCTTTTGTGTATTTCATTCACTGCATATCAGATCAAGATGAAATAGTACAGTATATAACGAAAATTGTATATGTTACATTATGAGTACATGAAGAAGACTCACCATGTAAATGATTACAAATACCCTTGCAATGGGATATCGGCGCAGAAAGATTCCAAGTCGAATGCTGTAACCAATTAGGATAAAAAATATTAGAAAATACCCTAGCATATATGTTGCATTACAGATTTGCATAAAGACACTATCAGATTGCAAGTTTTAATGATAATTCAAACTTCCCAATCATTCAGACTTTTCACAAGACCTCTGCAGATATTGGTTCAACATTTTAATCAAGATATCCACCGCAATATCAAGATTTCTTTAGGCGGTCTTCTTCATGGACAGAATTGCTTTTTCCAAGCAATCTTTCTATTCTCTGCCTTCTCCTCACCTGAACTGGTCTATAGTACTTGCAGCTTTGCGAACCTTGCCATACATTCCTGCCGCATTCACATCGAGGTCAGCAAAAAGGACAGGAACATTTCGCATGCGAGTGCCTAGAGGAATAATAATAATAATTTAAAAAGCAATTAGCGGCAGTAAAAAACATTTATAAGCTGCAATAAATATTCATGATATATATAAGGTTTGACGATATTATGAGAAAGCAAAGTAGAAAGAGGCCAATTTTAGATGCGTGATTTTATAATGCTTGTATTTTATCACAACTGCTCTGATAGAATGGAAATTTCAGACATATTTAAAAGGACTTTGGGTGAATATCTGAGGATTTTGCATTCACTTCAATTTTATTTTACTGAAATACTCCATAGGGCAGGCAATCTATGTCTGAAACTCTCCTCACAGCAGAACCCAGATTGCAAAGCTATTATCAGAATCACAGTGGCCTATTAAGCATCAAGTAATAGCAGAAATCTTTTGGAAAAGCTCTCTCAGTACTATAAAATAAAGCCATTTGAAGTAAACAGTAATTTTGTAACATGGAGATCAACACTGTCTCTGTTTTGCAAGTTTTCAGATGTGAATTTCCCTGCTTCTCTTATTTGTTTCATTACGTTTTTATGCCACCCCCATCTCCCCTATAAGGTGATTCTGGGCAGCTTTTCTTATATAACAAAATAGCTCATCTATATCCACAAGGGATGATAACTAGATGAAAAAAAAATCAGAAAATATTGGGAAGGCAGAAGGGAAAAGGGAAGGGAAACCAGGCAAAGACTGAGAGCACAGAGGCTGCTGAAAGAAAGAAAGAAAGAAAGAAAGAAAGAAAGAAAGAAAGAAAGAAAGAAAGAAAGAAAGAAAGAAAGAAAGAAAGATGGAAATTATGAATAGAGGAAAAGAACAGAGGAGGGTCGATTGGAAGGACTGACTGGTGTCATGGCAGAAGCATCAACATTAATGGGTGAAGTCAGTATTTCTCAACCGTGTCAAGTTTAAGATGGGTGGATTTCAACCGCCAGAATTCCCCAGCCAGTTGCAATAGTGCTGGCTGGGGATTTCTGGGAGTTGAAGTCCTCCTATCTTAAACTTGACAAGGTTGAGGAACACCGTATTAAGCTTTCCAGTTTATATGAGATATACAGTCAAAAATTCATTCCGCATTTTACCTTCACTGTGATCAATTCCTGCCATGTTAATGGAGGAGCCGTTTGCTGAAGCTCCTTGGACAGTTTTCAGCTGCTGCTCCAGTCGTTCCAGTTGATAGACTAAAGCATTTTTTTCTGTGCTGAGATTCTCCAGCACGGTTTGTTTCTGAATTAGCGTCTCTGTCAACTGATGTAGCCGATTTTCTAACTCTGTTTGGCTACTGCTGCTCAGTGTTTTGTTCGTTAGCTGAGGAGTGAACAAAGTACCATTGGAAGAGGGAAAGAGTGAGCACCTTCACTGGGAAGAGTGCAGACCGAACTAAATGCTTTTACTTGCATTTTGCTCTACGCTCTTGCTTTAGGGTGAAGCACATAGCTCAGCGTTCTTTCCCTTGGAAAAGCTGGGAGTGGGGAAAGGATCAGGACTTGCTACCAAACGTGCACAAAATGCTCTTAGGCAGTAGAATTTGACAGGGTCTCATCCCCTCCCCCTTTCCATTTTTGGAAAAAAACCTGCCACAGGGAAGAGGCATGGGGCTGCTTAAAGGTGAGCAGATTCCACACAGCATGCTCTACCCAGCATTTCCTCCTCCACCACCTTAAATATGAGAGATCAGACTTAGCAGAAGAAAGAGAGGTGAGCACATTCATTTGTTGTTAAAACATGTCAATCCAGAAGCATAAATCCAAATGTTGGACATATGTTCCATTTAGCTTTGCCTCCAAAGAATGATCTCCCTGAGACAGCATAACTTTGAAATAAATTGCCATTTGACTGACTGTACCCTTATTTTAAGATTTTTCTTTTTCACTGATTATTTTTTATTAAGAAAAGATAAATATAATAATTTTTAAAAGGTGAACCAATCTCACTTCAGGGTTAGCTGGTACGATGCTACAGGGCACGATCAAAAACTCTGCTTATTCAGAAATGGACGTTGATTACAAAATTAAGCTGATCCATTACCTGATTTCTTAGTTTCTGGATCTCCTCCTCTCTATCTGTTATTCGGCTTTGCAGAGAATTCTTCGTCCTATACAGTTCTTCCTCAGTATAGCGGAGTTCCTGGAAAAGTAGCATATCCAGCAGCAATTAATATATTAAACGTCATGATACAGCAAAACATGATGGTACTACCGTGACCTATTGTGTTTACAACTAGAAACTTACTTTCTTGTCTGCAATTGAAAAGGCATGGCTGGAGCAGAGAAGCTCTATATTAAAATCATAATGAACATTTAGAAATTCCTAGATACAGACAACAAATGGCAAAAGTGATATTATTAGTGTGGACCAGTTTCAACATATATCTGAAATGTAAAAAGTTGAAAGTATATAGCAGTGGTGGCGAACCTATGGCACGGGTGCCAGAGACGGTACTCAGAGCCCTCTCTGTGGGCACGCACGCCGTCGCCCTAGTTCTAGGCCTTCAGCTGGGTTTTAAAAAACCTTTTTGCTTTAGGTCTCCGCTGCCGTGTGCAAAAAAAAAAAAAGTTCAATCAATCAGTCAATTTCAACTTCTTGCGGGAAAAAAAAAGATCTTGCAAAGTTGGAATTGATTGATTGAACTTTTTAGTCCCACCCAGTCTGCCATTACCACCGCAGCCATGTCCACCCAATGGGCCACCCCCCCAATTGGCCACACCCACCCGACACCTGACGATGCATAAGTGGGTTTTGGGTTGCAGTTTGGGTACGCGATCTCTAAAAGGTTCGCCATCACTGGTATATAGATATTCCTTGGCTTTGTTTCTAGAGGTAGTCCTCGACTTATGACCACAACTGAACCCAAAATTTCTGTTGCTAAGCAAGGCAGCTGCTAAGTGAATGTTGCTCCGTTTTGTGACCTTTCTTGCCACAATTGTTAAGTGAATCACTGCAGTTGTTAAGTTAGTAACGCGAATCTGGCTTTCCCATTGATTTTGCTTGTAAGAAGGTCACAAAAGATGATCACATGACCCAGGGACATTGCAACCGTCATAAATGTGAGTCAGTTGCCAAGTGTCTGAATTTTGATCATGTGACCATGGGGATGCTGCAACAGTCGTGCAAAAAACGGTCACAAGTCCCTTTCTTCAGTGTTATCAACTTTGAATGGTTACTAAATGAACTGATGTAAATTGAGGACTAATTGTATTTCTTCCATAACGGTATTATAAGACTAGTGATCTCTGTGACAATAAGGAAACATTCAGAATTTTATAGGTAGTCCTCAACTTACAACAGGTCGATTAGCAATCTTTTAAATTTTATGACAGATCTCCCCAGGACCACTTATGACTCAGGTTTGAAGTTCTGATGGTGTCTGCTTGCAGTCATGTGGTTGCATTTTGAATGCTAAGCATTTATTGCTATTTGCAGTGTTCCACGGTCACATAATTGCAACTTATGATGTTTTTTTTTGCAGGAAACCAGCATTTATTTCTGGCTTCTGGGAAAAGGCACCCATTGGAGACAATGGATTCACTTAATAACTATGGTGATTACTTAACAACCACCACAAAAATGGGGCACAATAACGTGGTGGCCTACTTAATCACCAGCACAATGTATGGCCATAATTCTTATATTCCAGTGATGAAGATTGTATGCTATAGTGGCTCTGACTTAGCGAAAGGATAAGAGAAGTGTGGATGTTGAACTGCAATTTCTGTCATCCTAGCCAGAGTGACTAACAGTGATGGATGCTGTAAGTTTGAGTTCACCAAATGTAAAGCCACATTTTCAGTTGACTTAACAGACAGCACTTCTATTTAGATCAGCGGTTCTCAACCTATGGGTCGCGACCCCATTTGGGGTCGATCGACCATTTTTCGGGGGTCGGCAAAGAATGCGATCCGACATTTTCTCCCCTCAGGGGGCGGCGCCGCGCATGCGCGGAACGTTTGTGTGACGGGGGTCACCGTCACACAAACGTTGAGAACCACTGATTTAGATAGACCAGGAAACAATTTTTGTCTCTTTTGCTCTTCCAGAATAGAATGGAGGAAACAAAGTAATTATATTTGTAAAAATGAACAAAAACCGGGTTCTCCTAAGTGAGCAGGACTCCTATTTACTACTGTAAAGCCATTTCTACATAACCATGGGAGATTAAAAAAAAAAGCTACTCTTTTAGTATGTCATTCTTTCAAAAATTAGAAATACAATCTGAATAATTGCAGAAAACTAAGATTTAAGGAAGAGTGATGGCAGATCTACAGTAAACAAAAGACAATCCCATATGACATTAATGGTGAGGACTGGGCAAAAATATTGCAACCATGTTGATTTTTACAGATCAGGTGCTACAATTCAACTTCTCTCTACAAACCTATAAAATAAGCAAGGGATTTCGTCAGAGACAGAATATTGTTTTTGTCTCAAACCCCTCTTGGTCTTAATTTTAGCACTGTTTCAGCATGATATATTCATTCTCATATTATTTATCCAAGGTATTATTTAGCCCCACTAGATGAATAAAACAAGAATACTCGAGGGAATTAGATCTAGTTTGCCAATACAAACAAAACAGATGAGATTCAGGGCATTTCAAAGTATTTTGAAATGGGTTAAACATGAACAGTTATAATAAAACACTGCCATATGGCTTCAAGATATAGAATTAATATTATCTTTTGAAAACAAGCATGGATCTTTTGCTTTTTCATTAGTTCAATTTGACCCTGTCCAATTAATATGGAGTTTCTTATGAAACAGGTAATCTCCAAGATAAATAATCAGGGAAAGCAAATTAAACACCTTCCCTTGGATGGTTTCATCTACAGCAACTGTTCACAATAACAATAAAATCTACTGAATACAAGAAAGGAGACTTATTTTCAATCAAATAGAATTTACAGAAATTTGTTAGAAATCCTATTGTGACAATTTCTAGAGATCATTTTTTGTCAGCTAACTTTTCATTAGTGGCACCCAAGTGAAAAATTTGTGATTTAGTTTGCCCAAATAAGCAGTTGTGTGTGTTTAGGAGCTCCATAACACAATCCTTAATAAACAATAACTCATTTCAAATTTGCACATTATCCTGAGCTGACTGGATACAAAGATGCCCAGGGGCAACTTTTAACCAGGCATTTGCAAAATTCTTTTGATGAACAGAAGAAATACTTGAGTAAGAATTGTTCTTAAACCCAGTCAACTATTGAGTTAGATACAAGTTTGTTTCAAGAATACATAGATAAAATTCAGAATCAGGCAATACTGTTAAACACAAAGTATCAAAATAGCTGTCTAAATAATTTTGCTCGCTCACAAGGAAGTTTCTAACTATAGATGTTTTCATTTATTTAGCATATGGCTATGGATTTTTCCAAATTTAAACTTCAGAAGAGGATTTTGTACATCTGTAGGCTATTATACTGTCATAGGGGTGGACAAGTCCTGCTGACCTTTACCGATCTCAAAAGGGAAATGTGGTTGGGCTAGCAGAGAAGTCAAGAGCTTCCATCTATAGCAGGGGTCTTCAAACTTGGCCCTTTTATGACTTGTGGACTTCAACTCCCAGAATTCCTCAGCCAGAATTGAAGTCCACAAGTCATAAAAGGGCCAAGTTTGAAGACCCCTGATCTATAGCCATGTTTTTTTTTTTTTTTTTCAAACTTAGTGACTTTATTGGGAGTTGAATGAACGTTGGCTAGGGGATGATGGGAGTTAAAATCCGCACATCATAAACCTGTCATGTCTGAAAAATACTGATTGAGCCTGGAGAGTTAAAAAAAAACCCAAACCGTTTCTATACTGATGTAAAAAAGAAAATGACAGCGATGAATCTAAGTCACTAAGTTGAAGTTGACTTGACATAACTTTTACCTTTATTGTTGAGTTTCTAAATTGTGCTGATGCTAAGAAAATTTGTCACTTAAAACAGAATCCTATATCCGTCTCCCCCTTAAGCCATAAGTTTATTTATGCTTTCCTTTTAAAAAATAAAATAAAATCCTGCTCTAGGAATAATTCCATTTCATCTAAGACAGTGGTTCTCAACCTTTTTAATGCCGCAACCCCCAACCAGTCGTAAGTCGAGGACTAAACCGGTTGTAAGTCGAGGACTTTCTCTGCCCGGGAGTGCCGCGCATGTGTGGTGCCGTCCCCTGCGCCGGCTGAGGCGTAGCTGGCAAGCAGCAGAGACGGAGCAGGCCGACCACCAGCTGGCCCACCAGCTGGCCCAGCCCAAGGGAGGTAAGGCACCTGCCAGAAAAGGGGGAAAAAAATGGCAGCCTTGCTTGGCGACCCCCGTGAAATGGTCGATCGACCCCAAATGGGGTCGCGACCCATAGGTTGAGAACCGCTGATCTAAGAGATGTATTTGTCCTTTGTGTAGCACACTGCACTAAAAAAAAAAAAATCAGCTGGGGGAGTCAAAGATGCACAGAAGCACTGATTAAAGTAGGGTACATATGGTCCATGATCCAGTATTTGATCAATAAGAGTACTAACAATGTTGATACTGATCATTACACATATATGGCTTTTCTTTTAATTATGTAATTCCAATATATATCTTCCCCATATATGAGCCCCCAAATATATCACTACATATGGATTTTTCATGAGATTTAAGAGGAGAGCTCCTGAAATACCACTCAGCAAGCTATTTCAACTCTTCCCAATATTTACCTGTTTCTGCCTCTCTAGTTCAGCCTCTACTTCTTGTTTGGCTGTTTTGTGCGTCGCAATCTGATCCTGCAAATCCTGAATTTGCTCTCTTGTGGAGTCAGCTTCAGTTATCTGCTGTGCTTCCATATCCTGCAGTTCAATTCTCAGTTGTTGCATTTGGCCTCGCAGCTTCTGTACTTCTTCCTTTTGCATGTCCCGTTCATGCCTCAGTTCCTCTAACTCCATAATGCTTGCTGTTTGACTATCCAGACCTTCAATACCAGAGCCTTCTTTCAGACTGTTTATCAACTTTTCCTTAGACTGAGATGCAAGGACAAAATTAAGGATAAGTGAAATTGCATTACAATCCTTTGTTTGTTAACTGTAACCAAAAGGCAGATTGTAAAGACAATAATGGAACCCTATTTGTGCTCAGCATCAACACTTTGCTTTGGAACACAAAGTTTCCATATCTAACATCAGTAATTGCCTAAATATAAAGGTCAGGAATTTATGGACCTTTAGCAGTAATTGGAATTTTAATCTCTCATCACTCACTCCTACTGCTTGTGGAGGATAAAATTGGTGGGAGTTGGAGTTGAACTCCATTTGAGTGGGACACTCAAATAAAATATATGGCAAATCTGAGCAAAACGTACATGACATCAAGTTCCCTGAAAACATTATTTCATAAAAAGTTCTGCTGAAACTTTTCAAGTTGAATATAAAATTATATCAAATGCACAATTTCTTTAACAAGGATTTTTCAAGGATGAGTGATCCCTATTAATATTTTTAGTCCTTTCAAAACATGCTAAAAGACAAACCTAACAAGTGTTTTATATTTTATTATTCTATTAATAAATTGCAGGACAGCCTTCCCCATCTGTCTGTTTAGCAATGTCAGGACCTGGACTTTGTTGAACAGGATTACTGTAGTGAGCATTACCTGAAGTATGCGTGTAGCTTTCTGCTTATAGTCCACCAACTCTTGCTTAGCAGACTCCAAGTTCGCTTTGGCTATTTTAATTTGCTGTTGAAATTCCTCTGATTTCCGTTTCTCTTCCACATATTTCCTCTCGGATGCAGTTATAGCTTCAGCCAAGTTCTGACGTTCAGCTTCCATTTTACTTAGGCGAGTTGCAAATTCATTCTGACAGAGGAAGTTTTGTTTGGTTTTAGTACAAAAGAAAAAAAGAAATGCTTGCGTTTGTTATTCTAATTTATTATAGATGAACAATCATAATAATTAAGAGAAGAGTTTGGACTAGTGGTTAAGACACCAGGTTAGAAATCAGCAGACTGTGAGTTCTAATCCAGCTGTGGGTATGAAAGCCAGTTGGTTGACCTTTGGGCCAGTCCTTTCTCTCAACCCAATCCACCTCATAAGGTGGTGGTTGTGGGGAAAATAGGAGAAAGGAGTATTAGGTATGTTCATTGCCTAGAGTTATAAAAAATAATAGAGGCAGGATATAAATAAATTAGTATGTAAGTAAGTAAGTAAGTGCATATATGCAAAAATATTTTATGTCACTCTGTCAATTAATAGCTGAATAAGATAAAATGGTAGGGCTGATCACAGAATTCTAGAGCTAACAGATGTGGAGCAGGGTTGAGATGAAGAAGTACAACACCCATGATCCTATTTGATCTCTCAGTTGCTTTTGATATCATCAATCATGGCATCCTTCTGGGCTATCTCTGAGGACTGGAAGGAAGGAAGTTTTGCAGTGATTCTTTTCCTTCTTCTGGGGAGTGGAGGTGATAGATATGTTAATCCCAAAGGCTTTCCACTGTGGAATGTCACAGGACCTAGCTTTTATTATCAGCTGTTATTAGTTTATTACTTGTTACTATTCACACTGTTTTATGTTTATGTTACTATTTATTGCTTTAATTTTTCTTGCTTACTGTCCTCGTGAGTATGCAACTTAAGGGTCACCTGTAGCTGAAATGGCTTATGAGCCTAAATGGATGTGAATGGATGCACAGTGAAAGGAGGGGAAACAGATTGCCCAGACTGACCCTTACTCAATACTGATGTTTGAGATTTCATACTAATACAGCAGTCTAAGATACACTGCTTGAGGTCTGCTAACTTGCTGGAGTACCATCCATCTACATGGAACAGCCTTTTCCAATCTAAATGAGTGGATGTCAACTTCCAGACTTCTATAGCAATGATTGGCTGGGAAATTTGAAAACTGAAATCCAGGTATCTGAATGGAAGGCATTATTTTGTGTGAGCGTGGGGGGGAACTCTGATATGAAAGACGGGATAAGTAGACTCAATTCTGATTTCCCACTGCAGACACATCCTGAATATGAGGGTATAAATGAATGTTGTTCCTTTCCCAGGTTAACTTACAGTAGTGGCCAAAATTGTGGAAACCTTTTGGGAAAAGTGTACAGTAGAAATGCTACCTTTAGTTAAGTTTCCACCAATTTTTCTTCTAATTTCTTTATAACTGTAGCCTTGTTCACTTAATAATACTATTTTACATCGCTTTCTGGGCAACCAGTCAACTCTTTGCACCATTACTTTAATTTTATTACATTTTACAAGCTCACTAAATGAAAGAACACAAAAAAACCCAACCAACTTGATAGCGATCACATAACACACTGATAAATGTCCTCCTCTCAGCTTCAATACATGACATCAATAACTGAATCCTACTGTGATCTGATTGGCTCATTGTCAAACCAAGATGACACCTGATTGGCTCTCTAAACCCTCATGCTCATTGGCTGCAATCAGATGAAGGAAAGCTACCTGATATCAACCTAAGCAAGTTGTGCTTCCTTTTTCTGGTTATTTGGCTATAACTTTTCATAAAGTACAGCACAGATAATCAAACAAACTTTGTTGCATTACATTCTTGATTAAATTATCTTTCCATTGATATATAATTTTGTGGTACTACTCCCGAAGAAAAGTGGTGTTATTAGCCATCAAACCTCAAAAATATACTTTTCCCAAAAGGTTTCCACAGTTTTGGTCACTACTGTAATTATGAGACCTCTAAAACCGTATTTTTAATTGTTCCAACAATTTGAAAATAAATATTAGTCAGGACCAAGGGTCCTCAAACTTGGCCACTTTAAGACTTGTGGACTTCAATTCTCAGAATTCCCCAGCCAGCTGTGCTGGCTGGGGAATTCTGGGAGTTGAAGTTCACAAGTGCTGGCTGGGAAATTCTGGGAGTTGAAGTCCACAAGTCTTAAAGTGGCCAAGTTTGAGGACCCCTGGTCAAGACCAATAAGACCAAAACTTATCACTATCAGATGTAACTGAGATTTTGCTTTGCATCTGCATATATTTGGTCTGTTCTCGTTTACAGCATGTTCGTAGTCTGCAAAAGGCCTTCTTGGAGCTTCAGCAGGAATTGATCTTTGTACTATGGCCCAATTATATGGAAAAGCATAGTGTGGAGTTGGGAAGTGAGGAGAGGATTTCATTATTTACCTTTCTCCATGTGAGAAAAGAGAAATTAGAGAAGGCCCTAAAAACTCTCAGTCCAAACCTCACTTAAATTCGGCAAAATTTACACATTGCACAAAGCTGGATGAGCAGTTGACAGAAAGGCAGCCTTCCAGATGATATGACTAGCAAGTGTCTCAACAGTCACATTTTAAATCTAATACTAGGTTACTGAAGCTTAGGAAATTTGCACAGGAATGGATCTACTTTTGAAGTAGATCATGACTCGGGCACACAATGTATTTCAAAGGTACCTGAGCTTTCATTCCATGCACATATAATGTGAACTTGGATCCGGATGGTGGACCTTAGGAGTCTGGTCAGAAACAATCTTGATCTAACACAGGGCTTTTCAACCCGTGGTACGGGTCCCAGCTGTGGTACACTGGCAGCTGGCAGGTGGTACGTGACCATCCTTGAAAAGTGGTAGCGGGGTAGGGGAATGAGCTGAACCAGTGGCAGCACCGCACAAGCCTGAGTGAGATGGCTGGAGCTGCAGGGCTGTCAGGGCTGAGCGGAAGCGCCAGGATCAGTACCGCTTTCCAGATGATCGGCGCTTCTTTGGGGCTGTCAGGGCTCAGTGGAAGTGCCAGGATCAGCGCCAGGCTCCAGCTGGAGTTCGGTGCTGATCCTGGCGCTTCTGCTGAGTCCAGAAGAAGCGCCGATCAGCTGGATTGTTGCAGCATCTCCAGGGTCTTGTGATTTACATTCAGATGCTTGGCAACTGATTCATATTTATGACGGTCACAGTGTCCCAGGGTCATGTGAAGTGACCAAAACCTGCTGCAACCACCCAAAGCCAAACACACCCCACCCCACCCCCGCTGCCAATCCTCAACAGAAATGTTCACAACAATGAAAACCTCGGACAGGAGGAAGAGCACGGCCAGGTGGGCAGGCGGGTGTCTTGCTCGGCTGTGGCTTGCGGGCACTTTTTTCAATGCCATTGTAACTTCAAACAGTCACTAAGCGAACTGTTGTAAGTCGAGGACTACTTGTACTTTATCACTTTTTTCCTTTTGGGGGGGGGGTCATCAGGTTTTTGACACCTTGCTAGGCCACTGGTGGTACTCGGATGTTGCCATATCCTAAAAGTGGTACAATGGGTGAAAAGGTTGAAAAGCCCTGATCTAACAAATCTGAAGTGTCTCTGTCTCTATTACTGAGATATAGTTCTTCAATCAGTGAAAAAATTAAGCAGCATTCCCCGGGACTGCTATCTAACCTGCATCTGCTTGTAGTTGTCTTGCTCCCGCCTAAGAGTGGACTCCGCTTCATGTAACCGTTCCTGAAAAGTCTGGAGAGCTTGATTGTGCAGGCTGTTGCCTTCGCTATTATCCTTTATTATTCTGTATTGGTAGAGGACAAAGATTTACGGAAACATCTTTTAAGAATCATATTCATCTCTGGTGGCTTCCTGTATATATTACTCTGTATTCTGCAATGCTTGCTCTCCATCCCTCCACATCCTCTTGCCATTCCCAACATCAGTGCCGGTATTGGGTTACAGCTTTTGTTTTATATAGATATATATTATCCTTGGGTTATAAGGATAAGGTTATAAGGATGTCCAGAATTTGGTTTCAGTCATTTAAATGTTTTAAATAAACATTTAAATAAACAAATAAAAAACGCATGCAAATCCTTTTTCAATTATCTGTAAGGATGTGTGACACAAAACAAGGACCAGCCTTGCTTTCTAGCTCATCAGAATACAGATAAATAATAATGGATTTAAGTGGCAGGAAGGCAGATTCTAACGGAATCTTATGAAAAAAACACCTTTTGAACAGTTAAGACCAGTTTGGAATCAATTACCCAGAAAAGTGGTTGGTTTTCCTTAATTGAATGTGTTCAGAGATTAGACAACTTAACTTTAAGCCAGAATTTTGCTCTGAGTAGGATGCTGGACCCAATGGCCTAAAAGGCCTTTACCAACTCTGTGGTTCTAGTCGATGACAGAAACATTATTTTTGAAACATTTAATCCAATCCATATTTCTTCTTTCAGTATTACTTTAATTTGGTCAACAATTTTTTTCTATTAAACAAGAAAAAGACAGGAGTGGAAGGGGGCTGGGTAAGGAGAGCCAGAAGTTTTAAATCACAATGAAAATTAACCCCTGCAGTAATCATCCTACCACCTGAATTTCTAAAATGCCTTCTTTCCCTTCTATTTTCATGGCATGATATGTCAACATAATTTTTCCCATTTAAAGTCAGGGATGCAGTAAACAAGAGTACAGGAAGAAATGAAAATACTTAAATCATGCCTGGAATTATATTTTAACCGAGTAGTTTTTCTGCTTTGAATAACATATATTAATCTGAACAAAGCCTACACTCTCTTTCAGAATGTAAGCAAAGTATCCACAGAAAAAATAAAGTAATAACTTCCACCAAATGAAAAAAAAACAATAGAAAATTGGTTCCTTCCCCTTTTGTTTTTCAAGAAGAGAAAGCATAGGATAAAGAGGAATCCTCTACATGTCAACCCATACCTTTCCTATTAACATATTATTTAAATTAAATGTTCCTTAATACGGAGAATTAAGATCAGCATACAGACACATATATCCATACACAACTATTTGGGCACTGAGCATAAAAAAAATTCCAGGATGCAAAAATAATTTTAACTAACAAGAGGGATGAATAGCCAATAAATTTAAACCTAAATAGCCCGATCTCTCCAATAATACATTGATGTGATAGATGCTGAATACCTTGATTTTTCATTCTGCAGAGTTTCCAGGGCTTTATTGCGTGAACTCAGAAGTTGATCAGCCTCCTGTAATCTCACTTTGAGGACAGCCAATTGGGAATCTTTGGCAGCGGCAGCTTCAGTCAGATCATCAACTTGAGCTTGAAGTTCCCGAACAAGTCTGTCATTGTTTGAATTGTCAGCATTCCACTTTTCAACTCTTGCCCGGGCATTGGTTAATTCTATAAAGTTGAGGTTGGTAAATATCAGTAAGTTTATAATCCCTATTATTATGTATGCAACATGATTCTGTCAGTAATCAAAAATAATTATTTGGTTCCACGCCAGGATTTTTTTAAAATTGTACTTTGTTATTAAGACTATATGTCCTGGTTTAACCACAATGCTTAAACCAGAATGTCTGGATTTAAATATCCAACAAATCCAGAAATAAACTTTAATTATGGCTTAGCATAATACATAAATTCAGTCACGTTTTCAGTCATCTAACTATTGTAGGAGAACCAGTTTGAGGTATTGGTTAAAGGAACTGGGCCAGAAATTGGAGAATGTGAGTTCTAATCCTGCCTTAAACCTCAAAAAATCTGGATGACTTTGGGCCAATCACTCTTAATTCTAGAAAGAAGACAAACCACTTTCAAAAAAAGGTTGCTATGGAAATTCCATGGAGTTGGAGTCAAGGTTGACTTGAATGCACAAAATATATAATATGAAACAACTATGGTTAGGATATTAAATCATATTGGAAATGATCATTATTCCTTTTATTCTTCCACAAATCTACATGAGTTCTTCCATTTTTCTCCTGAATTTGATTACAGGGTTTGCAATGACAGTAATCTTTGAAAATATCAATCAGCTTCAAATCCTGCTTATACTGACAAGGCTTATGCCAATTGAAACAATGTTCTATAGAAAAACAAATAATGGAAACAAAGGAAGAATTCACATAGAAAAGAGAAGATGAAGAAACATGGTGCATGTTCTATCTCAAATCCTAATTAGGAGAAATATTATATTTTGAGTCTAACATGGAGCTATGGCATTATTAGGGATGGGGAAAAATGTTTACATATAAACCAGGTACGTACCAATAAACCATTAGACAGGTGGAAGTAAATTACGGAATGAGACATATTCATTTGGCTATACAAGAAAAAATTAAAAGAGCTCATCCAAAAGAAAAAAAATACTTTTAGTAATCCCCGATTTAACAAGTTTCTATGTGAATGTCATCCCAATGCGCAACAAAAGAGAATACAGAATGTAATTTGGTCTATTTCAAAGACATTATTTAGCATCTAACTTTGCTATGGAACACAAAACATCTTGTTTTGACAAATGCCACTAATTTTTTTAAAGATGGTCCCCACTTGGATTGGACAGATTAAAAAAGACTTCTTTAACCAGCAGCCCACCAAACCTGCACTCTACCTGTTTGGGTTTCTTTGGCTCGCTGAATCAATGATGCCATTTCTTGATTTAAAGATTGCACTTCGTTACGCAGTAGTTGATTTTCAAGGCGAAGATTGGACAGTTCATGTGATTTACCATCATTAAGATTAAGATTGGGATTCATTTCTGGGGTTTGCAATGAATCCTTTTTAATATCCACATCAGTCTCCAATCCAGAACTGGAACTATCAGATGTCTCTATACAAAGAGATTCATATTTAACAGATCCTTTCTTTCTTTCTCTGTTCAATTTCTATGACAAATTATATAGCTACTGAAAGTCCCACCGAGTTTAACAGGATTGCTACAATAAATAATTGTACATTTAGCTTATAACCACAAATATTAAAAAATCGTTACCAAAATAATTATAACATGTCTATAAACATGATACACTCTAACTTCACATATACTATAAGCAAACCAAACTTCTGACATTTTAAATATAGGAGATCATACACTGTTAATTTATGACCAGCAAAATTAAAGATTTTACATATAAGTGCCTATAAATGCACTTGCATGCAAAGTGGTAAACCTCAAATCACAACTGTCACTGTGTTCATTTCAGCACACTGAAAGCCAACAACCCCTGTTGTTGGTTGGATGTTACTCTGCCTAACAAAACCAACTTTGCAATAATAAAGGTAATATATAAACTAAATCTTACAACTAGAAATGAAAAAAAATGATACCTTCTAGATATTTTGGATTATAATTCTCACAATTCAGGGCCAATTTCCATGCTGGCTAAGGCTGATGGGGGCTGAAATCCAAAACATCACAAGAGTACCCATCTGCCTACTGCTGTCACATCACTTTTGAGAGTACACAAATAAAAGGAAAACTATGTAGTTTCACAGGTAATTAAAACAGTTACTAAAATAAGCACCCCTGGCTTTTTGCTTCACTGGTTCAGTTCCCGCAGTATTTTTTATTTTATTTAGCAAATAACGCTATTTTAGGGATAAACAAAAGTTCAGCAAGGGTGAAAACTACTTAGAAATATGATGCACTCTTATCATAAAGAAAGATGGCCACCTACATGAAATAATGAAATGTAGTAAAATGGAGCCTGTTCCCAGGGAAGACTTAAAGGCTTTTATACAACATTTTGGAGCATTGTGTGCCATATTAATAAACAGATACATTTGGATTGCTATTTTAAGTACCCATATCTCTGTTTGCAAGAGGCAAGTAAGGCCTCAAATTTAAATGAATTTCAGAAGTGCATCGTGCATTTTACAATTTGCAGCAATACTTTTAGAGAAATAAAAATAAATAAAAACAAGACAAAGCTTCAGAATTAGTAATGCAATACTGACTTGTCTATACACGCTCAGTATGGATTCAAATGATTAAATACTTAATTTATTTAAATATTTAAACTTGCATCATCTCAAGGGACAGGGATTGCTGGAAAATTATAGAAATAGTACATTCAGTGAACCTGTACCAAGAAAATAGAAAACCCTGATATTTCTACCTTTGCTCCCCATGGACTAACATTATTATTATATTTAATAAGATTATATCACCTGCTTTCATCCTTAAAAATCATTTACACAGAGGGCAATCTCCACCTCTTTATAACTTATATGAATGCTGCTTATGAAACAAGCATTAGGAAATCACACAATTATTGCTAATTTACAAAAGAAGCTTGGTATGAAGGATTAGTAGTCTATCTGCAATCTGGTGCCTTGAGTGCAGTTCCCAGAATGCAGATTTGGAGAGCTTCTGTATTAACCCATCTGGAGAATAGGTAAACATGGCTTTTCAATAAACTATCTAGATGCTTTGATTAGAATTTAGGAGATATTCTGGACTGGGATCCATATGCTTATATAATCTTACTTTAGCCAACACAATCAGAATGGCACTGGATGATCATCAATATCAGACCAGGATCCTGTCATCACTAACACCCTTCAAAAGAATCCTTAAAACATTCCTTAACATCTGTGGTTATGCTTAACTACCATTGTCTTGACTTCGAATGGAAGGCTCTTCCCCTGTTTTGATGCTGTGTGAACTTGCTGATACAGAACTAATACTTGAAGTCCGAGAATGATTTTGAACAGTGGCTGCTTTGCTCTTCTCCCTTTTCAAGTCCTTTTTCCCATTAGGTTCTTTTTCAGAACTATTCAGAAAGTCAAACAGGAGTTCATCATTTGGTTCAGATTTTTTCCTTCTCACAAATTGGAAAGAGGGTCTGGACACAGAAGCTGTTTCTGTGGATGGAGATCCTTCCACAGAGGTCCTGGATGCTACCTTAATATTGGCAGTTCCTGCTAAAATTGTTGCCTTTTGATGTTTAATGTTGTCTGCTGCTGATGAGATAAAGCTTGATGTAGATGATGCATGTCCCTGCTGCTCTCTGGTCTTATATGGCTTGGGATACACGCTGACATCATCCACCTGGCTACTGACATAATGTATACCGCTTGCATCTTCTTTCTTGCTTAAAGCTGATGCAGCTCCTTGGTCTACTCTATTGAGAAGGTCCTCTGCCTTGCCAGCCAGGTCAGCAAACCAAGACATAATGGAAATCAAAGAATATATAGAATTTTACCATCCAACATTCAACCTGGGAAAGAAAAATACAAAGAACAGAAAAGCTATAGCACATAGTCACAGACTAAATGTCAAAAAAAAAATGCATCTTCTGTTCTTTGAAATGTAGTAATGCAATCAATATAGTTTGCCTTTCCCATTCTGCATTATATGTGTTCCCACATTTTTACAGACAGCCCAAGATGAGAAAAGATACATTAGTGCACCATTCCTAGAAACAAAAGTACCGTAGGATGTCAAAAGTAAGATAAAAGCATAGGTTCAAGCTGATAAAATATGCAAATGTTTCTCTATATTTTAGAAGAGGACTGTGGAATAGTCAGGCATGAGATGGAAAAGGTTTGATTTACATCACATTTATTTTTTTGCTCATAAACTTTTCCCTTGGATTTCTAAGAGATTACGGCATCTCTTTAAGGCATAATTTGCCTTAAACAGGAATCAGTTGTTTTGGTAGTACAAATGACTTGCTGGTGGTTGATTTGGGGTACAGTAGTAGGCAATTGGCTAGTATCAGCCAATTACTAGGAGACCTGCATATCTAAGCCCAAGAACACAATCCAGTTGGAAATTTGTCTCTGCAATTTGCCCAAACTACACAAGAAACAAACATGGATATTTCTAATCTGTTAAATTTAGGGAGAAGGCTGAATTCAGATGGTTTATTTCTAAACAGTTACATCAAGAAAATATGTGCAAAATAATATTGGTGACATAATTTACTTTAGCTTCAAACATAATGCAGGAAATTATGTAACATCCATTCATTTAATAAACTATAGAAACAATTGTGATTTTCCTTTCTGATTCTTATCTGCATTATTACTATATGGGTAATCTATACATAATGTACCCATATATTACCTACATTATTACAATTATTATTAATTCTTATCAGGAAGTCCAAAATGCATACAATTTCCTAAGTATAAAATCAGTCGAGTGTAAAAGATCATGTCCAAGTCTGAAGATTCAATTAAAATTGTTTTACTGCTACTCATGTTGATGCACAAAAATAGTCTTAGGTAATGGTTAGCATCTGCTAGGAGTTAGAAAGGATCAAAGGAATTCAAAGGTGTGTGTGTGTGTGTGTGTGTGTGTATGTTGGACTTGTGGCTATGTAGAGATTCTAGGCTGATCCCTCTTTTAATTCTACCCACCCCCAGATTCTGCCACTCCTTCCTCTACAAATCAGGACAGAATGATCTTTCTGCCAAAAAGAAATAAGCCCTGTGCAGCTGCTACATTTTTTTTTATTAATGTATTAGGCCAAACTAAACTAGTCCTTGTTATGTTATTCCTGGGAGCCAGAGGTACATCATCTCTGAAAGGTTTATTCCTAATCAATGTCCAAGTTCAAAATACAGTATGTTTCCTTCTGTTCTATAGCTCCAGGTCATTTGGAACTGAATATGTAGTGAATGGGGGTGTAGTGATCTTCCTTTTCTCATTATCCTCTTGGAAGAAATTATAAATATGTTTAGCATAAAAATCCTCAGATTATGGCCTTATCAACTTCTGCCATTTTATCACTTACATTTTACAACTGATCACTTAAATGCATTACCTGAAAACAGTTGTATTTTGCATACAAAGGAAAAACTTTAGGGTACGTTAGCCTCAATATTCTCATATGCTAGTACTGATAATGTTACCTAGTTTTGAGTAATGAAACATCTGCAAGAAAACAACCAAGCTCAGAGAGCTCTCAATCCTTATTTCAACCCCAAGCTACAACTATTCTCCTTTAAAGAAAAAAACTTGTTCAAAAACAGAATTTTTGGTAAGCATGTAAATGGCATGGCCATATGGTATTTACAAATACTGTGTATTATTTGGTGCCACCTCTAAGTTAGGATAAATTGATAAGAAAATGGAACAATAGTGTAGCATGCCAGGGAGCTAAAATAAGAATATTTGTACATGCATTTGATATTTGCAGAAGCTCTTGGTATTAGTCTACTGTACTCAAATTTGTCTATTCTCTGTTTACTTAAAAAAAAAATCCAATCCATGCACTCAATCTTATTCTGCCAAAGATTTTCTCCTACTCTCTATCTAACATCCTCACTTTGGGCCAGATGCCCTCCCTTGTTCTCTTAACTATCGTTAACTTTTATCTCTTTTTTCCCCCTCTACACGAGGGAAAAAGGACGCTAATTTTTCACACTATCAGTAAACAGCCTGTTAAGCTTGCTCCTCTTTTATTTGACTGGGTTTCTCTCTGTCATGGCAGCTTTTCAACAGGTAAAGAGATCTCTGCTACTGCTGAACGATGACGCTAGCAAAACCTGCATTGGCTGAACCTACCCGGCAATTCGTGGTAATTGCTGCTACAAGAAGAGCAGGAAAGGGGCAAAAGACACGAGACAGGCTCGAGTCCCAGACGCTATAAACTCTTGGGTCTTTATTCCTTTTCCCGCCCCTCCGATTTCCTCCATCTACTCAGGACACCCCCCCCCACACACACACACACACCTCCGGTCTTTTAGGCCTCTGTTTACCCCGGATTTCTTTCGACACCGATTCTGCCACTATCCCTTAAATCAAGAGCCCAAAGCAGACTCGAAGTATCGAGACAGGATTAAAAGGAGGCAAACTTGACAGCGGTTACCGTCAGTCCGCAGAGGCATCCGGATAAACCTTCCGGGAGACGTGGCCACAGGCAGGCGAGCACAAGGACCCAACGGAACTTCTCGCTTTCCAGCTTTGCAAGGCGCCGGCGCGGGCTATACCTGCCGGGAAGTGATGCAAACACGCATGCCCGAATCTGCGCGCTTCCCGTAGACAACGGGGGCGTTCAGGGCAGGGAAATGGGAAAGAGGTTGTAGGAATAAGAGTTGGTTTTTGCTTTGCGTTGAAAGGAAGAAAGGGAAAAGAATCGCGTTTTTGATTGGAAACGCCAAAGTGATACTGACTACGCGTTTATGACGAATATGTGCGCTGCAATCCAGATCCGTATGCAGAACGGTATTTTTTCAACCTTGGCAACTTTGAGTTGTGTGGACTTCAATTCCCAGAATTCTGCTGCCGGTATTGGTGGCTTAGGAATTCTGGGAGTTGAAGTCTATACACTTTAAAATGTTCCAAGGTGGGAAACACCGATCTAAAATGATGCATTATACCAAGTTACGTCTAGCAAAATCTTTTAAGTTAAGGTTACATCCGATTTTGTCGGATCAATGCAAAGGATTTGCTGCTGCAGTTTCCAGAATGTTTATATATTATATATTTCACCATCTAGCCTAGTTTTATCATTTCCTAGTGCTCTCCCATCCAAGAACTATCCCGTTCCAATTTTGCTTGCCTTTTTGAGCTCAGCCAATAGTAGTAACTTTAGGAGAGTTATTGTCAGCATTATGCATTTTCAGATAATATTTTCAAGGCATCGTTTGAAGAGCTATTTTGCTTTTATTAATAACAAATGTGATTAATAAAAATATCAGAAGTGTGCTTTGAATATATGCAACATGTTTCTTATACAAACACATCAAGCCTTTACAGTGAATTCAGTGTAATTGTAAAGCTTGATTTATGTTCAGATATTATATACATAACAATATAAACATCTATGTAATATATTTTACTGATATTACTGCAATTGCCTGATTATACAAATTTTTTAAATTAGTGTGCAGGGCTTTTATTCTTTATTAAAATATCTTGAGAGGTATTATACCTCAATCTAATTTTTAGGGAGAATACTTTGTTCATTATTCATATAATCATGTTAAAATAATAAAGATGACTAAGATAATGGAGTCATCTTTGAAGTAGGAAGACATGAGGAATTATGTCCTTAATTAGGCAATTTAATTTTTAAATTTGAATGTTAGCCTCAAGCTAATGATGGAATTTTAGTTTTCATCCAGCAGAGGACACTGTCCGAAATCTTTTAGTCTCTTTTAAAAATGGGTTTCAATTGCTGAGAAAAACATATATAGTAAAATGTGAAATATATTCACAGCACTGGGGAATAGCTTTTTTCTCTTAAACCATTTCATGTATTGTGCTTGGATTTGGTATTTTACTATATAAAATTGACTTTCCTGTTTTTTAGAGCATTTCTTCTTTCAAGAAGCTACTATTTTTCCTCTAAAGAATGGACAGCAGAAATGGGAATATTTGTTTTAATTAAGGAAGGATTGTGAGATAAATAGTAATACATATATATCACATGTATGTTACACACACACACACACATTTAAGGAGTGGGGAAAAAAGGAAAGGCTAAAAAATCACTCAAATCAATGGATTATTGAACGAATCAACTCACTGGAAACACAAATGATCAGGCTCATATTATCCTACTTAGGACACATACTGGAAATGGACTCGATCAATGTGTCAATGTATGCATCATTGGAAAATCTACAAGAACAGATTAGGGACAGATCATTAGAGAAAAAAAAACTATAAGGCTACTAAGAATAGGCACTGACTTGATGGCATATAATGAGTGATTTTCACAGGTAGATAGTCCATAGGTAAAATCTGTTTAAGGCATATTCAGTTATTCACCTCAAGAATAAGGTAGGATGAAAGGACTAAAATATGACTCACTAATCTATGATTCAGCTTGAAATGCAGATTCATTTATCCCTATTTTTCCAGTTAGAAGATTTTTTTAAATCAATTTCTTTGTAGGATAGCGCAATATGTGCAATTTGATTCTAATTTTTAATGAGAAAATGTGAGTAAAATTCACCTACAATTGCTAAGGAAGGCCAAAATGTTAGGAGAAATTCGGGAGTATTTTATACTGCGGTCAACCAGGTTAAATGCTATATACAAGTGTTTGTAGGAATGCGACCTTTGGGCGATTTGTATAAAAAGGAAACTCGCTAATCCGGAGAAACCGAGGGAACTCTTCAGCAAACATGTATCGGGCTGCACAGGAGCTTCCTTCCCTCCCAGCACTAATCCAGCCGCAGCCTCGACTACCCACATCCACCCGGGTTTATCCTCGGATTGCTATCACAGTTCCCATCATGCAATGCTCCCTCAGACGACAGCCTCCATCCCGAGGGATTGCCATCCTGCGCACTCGGGCCTGGCCCCTGGATTTGTTTTGCTGGGAGGCCAATGGTCGCAAAGTCCGCCAATCACGCGCCTGCCCCACCTCTTGTTTCTCCCCCCCCCCTTCTCATAAAGAGCCTCCGGCAACCGCACGAACCTCCGGCGCCGCTGTTGGCTCTCTGTCTCCCGAAGGAACAGAGGTGGAGAGGACGTATCGGGCGAGAGCAGCCCCACTTACACCACCGCCTCGTATCTTCTTTTAGCGTAGGTAAGAGCCCATTTAAATGTTGCTTGGAGGGAAGAGCACGTGGAATTCATAGGTGGTGGGCATTAGCTTGCAGAAAGACCCCACTCGGGCTGCTTGCTGGCGGGCACGGGACGGAATTGGGATTACATTTCCCGGACTTCATCCCTCCCTCTTGAAGGGGCGAATGATTCGATTAAGGTCCCAAGTATTGCTGAGCTGGATCAAGACCTCGAAAGTATCCAGCAGTTCACCCTGCCGAGGGTCGCCAGAATGACAATAGCTATTTCCTGTTGTTGGTTTCGGGATGGAGAGCTTAGTAGCCTCTATTGTGGCTGGAAATGCCCGGTGGTTCTGGCTTCTGCTGCGTCAGGTGTGGAGAATCGATGGACTGATTGTTATTGGGCTTTGATGTAAAGTCTGATTTCATAAATAGACGTGATCTCCAAATTTGCAGCCTAGGCTATGATACTCCCACCAACCCCCCTTGCGATGGTTTCCTTCCTACTTTTGTCAGGTAAGGGTACCTGGCCTTCTCAGTGTTTGGGCGTTGAAGCGGATGGCCTGTCTTTCCGGAGCAGCTATAACTTTAAAGAAAAGATGCTTTCCTGGAATTCCTTCAGGTTGCAGTTTCTCAATCCACATTATTGATAAATCCAATAAATGGAGTTACTGGAAGAAATCTTAATAGAATTGCATTGTGGTGTGTGAATATTTAGCACCTACTTGATGTTATAACTGTTGGTATACTGTAGCCAGCATGGGCTTACATAAGACTTAAAAGGTTTGTTTGCTCACTAAAATGTGGAGCAATACTGAATTATGTATTCCGAATTCAGTGTAGTTGGACCCCCAGTGGTTAAAGATGCTGGAAGCTGATGGAGGCATTTCTTTAGAACAGTAATTGGAATGTGAAACTTAAAACAAATCAAGATAATGAATAGTATGGCTTCATGAAGTTGCCAGGAATCAAGCCCGAATCTATGGCACTTAGCTAACTTATAGTATTAGAAGATCAGAATCTTGCCTAGATATGTCTTAAAATCCTTTGGTGAAATCCAATGACCAAAATATAATTATCAGAAAAAAATAATACAACAGAAGTTAAGTATTCCTTTTTTGTAACTATTTGTTTAAAGTGCTTTGAAACTGAAGGGGAAAATGTTACAAACATTTAAAAACTATCTTAGAAACCTCTGAGAGAGTCAACATGGCTGAAATACAACACTTATCAGCAAATTAAAATTAATATTTGTTTATGAAGAGTAAGTTTTACAAATCACTTTTCTAAACGCACTTGAGGTCAGCCCTAAATTTAAAAGCCCTAACTGAGTAGCTATATTCACACAAACCATAAGCTAGCACACTGCATTTTAGATGGTTGACACACTGAACTGATGTTGGGTTAATGAGTTATTTATATTGTACAATCTAACTACCATAATATGTTTTAGTGCTCCAATTTTAAAGGGTTCCTTTGACAGTTATATAACTGGTGAAAACTTGTATATGGTTTCAAGTGATATGTAGGAAGAAACTTATATGTACTTGATTGTTTCTCATACCAGCTTTTAATAAAGGAGGAAATGAAAAAAAAAGTCTCTGGAGAGTTCATTTATATACTAACAGCAAATGAATCTATCATTTACATAGTCAGACACTTCATGACTGCATGGGCAGTGTCGCTTCCCTTTCAGCAACGGGCATTAAGTAAACTGGCTGTGTGTATTTGTATGTTTATGTGAGTGTATAGAAAGTGTCCCAGTGGCAGTAGGAACATTTGGGGCTGTGCCTCCTAAGCTGGGAGAATGGCTCCAACGGATCCCAGGAACAAAATCAGAGCTCTCTGCTCGGAAGAGTGTAACGTTAGGAACAGCTAAGATATGGCACAGAACCCTCAAACTCCTAGGCCTCTGGTGGAGGATCCAAGATTAAAGGGTAAGAAGGGAATTTGTGTGTGTGTCTCATAAGGAGTGACCTCAGGTGGCATCCAACAAAGATATAAAACCTGTCAAAACCCTCAATCATTATTAAAAAGTTTAAAAAGTATATGGCATATTAGATTACCAAGGAAATCACCTCAAAACCTCACCAGTTCCCCGAGACACCCGCCCCCCCCCAGGCCTGATGACAAAGCTAGATCTTGCGGTGCATTCAGAAAGTAAATAAGGGATGGAGCTGACATCACTTTGGGGGAGGGATGTTCCATAAGGGGGCACCACTTTAGAGAAGATGGGCTGCCTCAAACCCACCAAATATTTTCCCTAACAAGACCTGCAGCATGCATCTTCTGCCAGATCTGATAGGATGGGCAGATGTAATTGGGGTGAGGTGGTCCCGCAGATAACCTTGCCCCATGCTATAAAAAGAAAGATTAAAACCAGCATCTTGAATTGGATCTAGACTGGCAACCAATACAGCATGATAAGCAAAGTAGAAATATACATAACTGCTGCATTTTGCACCAAGTGAAGTGTCTGGGTATTCTTCAAGGCTAGCCCCATGTAGAGCATATTACTGTAATCCAATTGGGAGATGACAAGATCAATATGATTTGAAATAATGTAAAATTGGGGCATTAAACCTTAGACATATTGACATAAGTTTAATGATTCATGAGACTGGAATATCTTTGGGTTATTGTTTTTATGTTGGCTTTTATAGTTTTGTAAATGCCTAGAGTCACTAAGAGTAAGTAAATAAATTTTCATAAATAAATCTGGTGTTTTGGATTTGAAGTATACAGTGGCTGGGTATAATATTAGGTTCTAATCAAGTCTAGATAATATCACATTTTTTATTATTGGGAGGTATATAATTTCTTTTCCTATTAAGTTTGCTTCAAGTCAGGAGATCTGTGGCTTCCTGGTAAATCATGTAGTTTGGTTCCTGGCATTTTTAGGCAATGTGTCACAAGTTAATGAAATGCTGCTGGAGTGTTGATATTAGAATCAGGACAAGAACATATAACTTGAAACATTTCAAAAAAACATCCTGAAAGCTACATGTAGGTTATGAGATCAGAGAATTACTTGATTAAGGTGGCTCCACTTGTAATCACTCAGCCATGGGTGTAGTCATGGTGTAAGAAAAACTACCTTGAGTTCACCAGTTAAGAATTTCAACATACTGAAGAGCTAATCTTTTCAATGCAGCATAAAGTCAGGATATGAGGAGTACTAGTGATCTGGAAGAAGGATGAAGAGTGTAGATAAGCTTTTCCAAGTGGCAGTCTGTTCTCTATTGCTTATCTTTCCCTGCCAACCATGACAACAGGACCGGAAGGGAGTTGGGTGTGTTTGGGGTCCACCTTTAATATGAGGCAGGTGTGTGTGTGTGTGTGTGTGTGCGCGCGTGCGCGCGTGTGTGGCTTAACTGGCTTAGCCAGAATCCTAAGTGGGTTGAATGCACGTACCTAAAACTCTGATGTTCTCAGAGATTGTTGGCGGACAAATCAGCACAAGGATATTAAAATCAAGTTTCTTTCCTTCTCTTAGAAATGTTAATAGAACATTGCTAGCCAGCTTGGATTTATTTATTTATTTATTTATGAGACTTATATGCCGCTTTAAGTACAAGCACTCTCTAAGCGGTGTACACCAGTAAGCAATGTATATATATATTTACATTGCCCCCAACAATCTGGGTCCTCATTTTACCTACCTCGGAAGGATGGAAGGCTGAGTCAACCTTGAGCCGGTGAGATTTGAACCGCTGACCTGCTGAACACAGTCAGCTAAAGTGGCCTGCAGTACTGCACTCTAACTGCTGTGCCACCTCGGCTGGATTGTCTTTATCTAAAAACCATGATGCTATTTAATAAAATAGCTCTTTCATCCATCGTTTTAATAGGATGGCTTTAACACTATATTTATCAGGAAGTCTCACAAAAGTCTGCAGATTCAATTGTTTTAAAAAACAGATGCACTTAAGTTCAAAGCACAGCACACTGGGTATAATTATGTACTCGGAGAGCTCAACTGCATATACTGGAATTTTTCATATGACTGAAAAGTTCCTGTGATTTCTTAACTTCTCTGCATAAGGAGAGTCAACACCATATAATGTCTTGTGATTCTGTGTTGAAAGAGGCCAATTCCCTAATGTACTCATTCTAAGTCAGTGTCAGACCAATAAGGTAGCCAGACAAAAACAAGTAGTCTCTGGAGAGTTCATGTCAGAACTGCTCCCCATAAAGTGAGAAATTTAAAAGCAAATTGCTGCATAGCTGATGATAGAAGGCTGAATTAACACAAGCAGCTTTGGAGGAGAAAACATATTCCTTCTTATATGGTGACCTTCATAGTGATAGAACTACACCATCTACACATGTAGCAGTATCGGCTTGTTTTTTTGTTCTCTCTAAAGCAGGGGTCCCCAACCCCTGGTCCGTGGGCCGACACAGGTCCATGACATGCCAGAAACCGGGCCGCACAAAGACGCGAAGCCTCATCTGCAGGATGCAGGCAGCACATGAAACCACATCCCCTCTGCTCCACAGAAAAACCTCTCTCCACAGAACCAGTCCCGGGTGCCCAAAAGGCTAGGGGGGCTGCTGCTCTAGAGCCTCTAAAACTTATTCTGCTGAAATTTAGTGCCAAATCATCAAATTATAGTAATATAATTCTACTTAAACAGGCACAAATACATTTCTGTTAAGTCTCCATTAAACTAAGTGTACCTATTTTACTAAAAGAAAAGATCCTAATAATTCAGGGGAGGGGGATGTTAGCTTTGCTTCCTCGGGTGATGTCAGGATCATGCTTTCTGCAGCCAAAATTTTAGAAGCAAAAAGATTTCCCTGCTCCTGACTATATTTAGATTTCCTCATCCTGATGGTTCATATTCTAAGAGCATCTGCTTTTTCTCACTTCAATTATTAAAAGCTAGGGAAGCACTAGGACAATCTCTATACATCTGATATTAGCTGGAGCATTGGGTGATTTGTGCAAGTGCTAAACAATTTTTAATGACTTGCAGTGCCCTTTCGCCTTTTTATTGTTTTGTATCAACCAAAAGAAAGAAAAAACAATGTGAAGTAGTCTGCAGTTAGAATATGGTGAACAGCACCTTTATGTAAGAATGAATATATCAAATTTGGAAAGGTTTTGCTGTAGCTAAATTGGGGACAAATTAAGTTATCATGTGTAATGGTATGGTACAGAGCCAATATAATAATGGTGGCTAAAGAACCAGCCATGGATCCAATTCCAAGCACTCAAGTATAAATGCAATGTAATAACAAACTAATCTGTTGGCTAATTTCAGGCTCAGATGCCTATTTTAACTAAATCTAAAATAAGTCACATTATTCCTTATTGCACTGTGTACTTTGAAACATATTTACATTGACTTTGTAAAATTCTTTTTATACGCATTTTGCTATGGCTCTGTTTCATAGCTTCTTTGTTATCTTGCCTCCCAGTTTTGGTAGGTGTTGCATAAAGAAAGAAGATATGGCCTTGAAGGTAGCTGTACTACTGAGCTGTGTGCTAGGAATTGGTACCCTGACCCTGGAGGATCCTGAGGATGGAGGCAAGCATTGGGTTGTCATTGTGGCTGGTTCCAATGGTTGGTACAATTATAGGCACCAGGTGAGAAGGCTTTGCACTCCAATTGAAAAATAACTGGGTAAATGGAGGACTTCTTGCTGAATTGAATGGAATTTTTGAGGATTCCTGATACCTAGTTAAAAATGTCAGTAGACTACACTGAGAATGTCTTGTTTGTTGAAGTTTAGCCTACTCAATGCACTTTCTTATTAACATTATCCAGATGTGTAATAATAGTGAAATAACCCAGAGCTAAGATTTTTAAGCCTGAGCTGCCTATCAAAGTAACTGAGAGCCATCACTGCAACCAGTCTTCTGTACTTCAGCTTTCAAATATTTATTCTTACAACTTGAAGAAACTCTGTAATATGATAGAGGAAATTGTTCTTGTTAATTGTCTTAACTGTCCTCTTGAGTAGAAAGGCATAATAAATAGAGTCAAAAATATTGCTATCATTCTGCTTGTAGCACAGCATGATTTAGATTTATTTAGACTTCACAACCCATCTAGAATTCACCAAATTGGCACCAAATCTTAACATTTTTAGCAAAATTTCAGACACTTAAGAGGTTTTGCATTCATTCCTTCTTTGTTGTAGTTCAGAGTCAGAACAGAGTATTGCTTTCTCCTCATTTAGCACCTGCATTCTGTTCCAGTGACTTGGTCATTAAATGATATTGTCACTAAATGAACATGTTGCAAAGATCACTGGTTGCTACCATCTCATTCAGATAAAGTTCTCTGGTACAATGTCCAACCTGTTTTTCCTCCCTTTTTTGCCCCCTCATAGGGTGGAGAGATTGCTCAAACAAGCTGTCTCTTCCTGAACTGCTTTTCTCCACAGCACAGGGCTTCCCTAAAAATTGCTAATGCAAGTTAACAGGCTCGGGTCTGTGACCTTAATTAGTTAATTAGAATCCTGCTGCCTGAAACTAACCAAACTTTAATCAGTTTCACATTGTCAGGAAATTTTGTAGTGAATGCTACATAGGTCTGAAATGATTTTTTAATTATAATGTATAATCTTTGTATTTGAGAATGGTCACTAACTAAGATAGTCACCAAGCAAGAAGTACTGTAAATAAGGCAATCTGGTAAGTTTTGCAGTTCCTGTTCAGTTTTGTAAATATTAAGTACAAACCAGGTCAAAGAGAAACAGACAGAGTAAGATATGTATGGAGGAGGAAGCTTGAGGTAAGGAAAATTTCATTGATAATCACATGAAGAGAAGTTGCAACAGAAGATGTAGAAACAGCAGCCCTCAGATTCTGTAGAAAGACATGTTTACCTTTTTAAAAAATGTTAAGAGCAGCAGTGATTTTTATTGTGAAATCTTCTTCTCTTTTGCACCAAACTTGTTCGTCCTTATTGCAACTAGAAACTTGTTGACGGAAGAGGAAAACTGTATTAAATTGTAATTGGCCAGAATAACTTCGGACTATTTGGACTATATTTGGACTTTAGCTCCCAGATTTCTTCAACTGGCATGAGAATTCTGAGAATTGAAGTTCACAGATCTTAAATTTGCCAAGGTTGAGAAACAATGCCTAAAAAATGCTCTGTCTTCAGATGTTTTTTAGTTCCCTAAACTTTACTTTTTATTATTAATCCCCATCTGTTCTGTGACATTTCAGCATGTAACATGGCTAAAATGTCTCTATAGATCTTTATTCCACTATGCTTGCAATAGAGAAGAAAATGGAAAGGCTAGCATAATAGTGACCTCTGCATTTTGTGTGACAAAGTTGTCCCAATATTGGAACATAAATACACATACATTTTCAGAATTGTTGGATTAAAAATGCTGTTCATTCTATGTGTTTCTGAGAAAAAAATATTAAAGAAAATACTGATATCGACTACAGAATGGTGTGGGGATTTTTTGCAATAAACCTTTTGTATTATTGAATTTTAAAGCACTTGTGAAAGTCATTCATTACAGTGTCCTCTGAAAGTTAAATGTTGCGTAATAACCGTTTCTTACTAAACCAGGAAATTAGAGGACTTCAAATACTGAACAACATCCAACAATATGAACTTGGCCAATTGTTACTTTGGCTTAGCTATAGGTTTAATTTCTGGTTTAAAAGAATTTTCTCAGTATTTTTCAGATCGTATAGAAACATTTTCAAAATAAATAACCTCTTCTCACCACTTTTTCCTGCTCTTTATTTGGAATAAGTTAGACTTACTACAATAGACTCTCTGGAATGAAAAAAAGTATCTATGGTTGTGAGCATATAGTTTCTTTTGAGGGTGACTCATAATTTTGCAGGTATTGGCTTGCCCTTCCCAAGCAGTGACCCACACAGCAAACCACAGGAATTCAGTGAAGTGTGAATGCTATAAAAATAGTCTCAAATTTGGCCTTTCTGTCTTCAAAACTGTGTGTTTTTGCAGTTGCTAGATATGCAAACGCTACAAGCTGTTGGAACTGGAAAGTTCTAGAATTACACCTGCAAATCATCAAACCTTTATTATGGTCAAAGGCCACCATAAGGAGGGTGAAGTGCAATCAATTAAAAAGCATAGAAAATACATCAGAGTCTAAAGAATAGTAATTATAAAACATTAAAGGATTATAAAACAGAAGTATATATAAAGCAAAAGTCTAAAAAGAATCTAAAAGGAGAGGTTAGAAGCATTAGATTGGATGTAGGGAGCATAAAAATTAGTAAGTGGTAGACTAAATGTATCACAGTACAGAGCACTCTAGGACGAGGAACTAGTGCTCATTGAGACTAGATTATGGCACAGATCATCTGATGAATTTTAAGCACTGCTGCATACAAAATGGCAACGTATGTTGTATCAGGGTCAGTATCTGAAAACAGCAGGGAGATGTAGATTTCTCCTATGTACCCTGGGTAATGTACAGTACACTGTACAATAATGGTGAGATGAGGCTAGTGCAAATGTCTCTGTAATACATGTGCTGGACAAATATATGTTTTGTTATTTCTTTGTGTTCAGAGTCACAGAAATGTGTAGAGAATTTTCCTGCCTCAGCCTTCAAGGACAGCTGTAGAGAGGGCATGAAAAGTAAAGGCCCTCTGATAGTTAGGTACTTTAAGATTAGTTACATATGCAATAGGGAAGGCAGAGTACCTGTTGGATTCACAGACAATAAAGCCCGGGATCTGGTTAGATCCAGTTGCATTGGATTGGCCTGACCATATCCCATGCTGAGTAGAAGATACAGTATGTGTGGCTCAGTGCCATGTTGAACTATTCTTCTGTGAATGTTTTTTTCTCAGAGGATCCTGTCTGATTCCCAATGAACAATTGTGTTCCAACACAATATTGTGAAAAACAAGACATTAACTTAAGTAAAATCCATATAATGTCATAATGTCTTGTCTTTGTAGAAAAACAGCTGGTAAAGAAAACTATCTTACATCTTTCAGGCTGATGCATGCCATGCTTACCAAATTGTGCACCGGAATGGTATACCAGATGAACGAATCATTGTCATGATGTATGATGACATTGCTTATAATGATGAGTAAGTAGTAAACATTTAGCCGTGCATATCATCTTTGCAACAATGCTACAAATAAAGTCACAAGGTTGTTTTTTTTTTCATAAAGTCTCAATTTCACAACAGTAACTTTCACTTACTGTTTGAATAAGCCTCACATAATTTTTTCAGGCACACTCCACAACCAACTCATTTGGGCTTACCCAACTGCCTTAAACTATTTTTCTCAGGAAACAAAAACACAGCTTGCATTTCATTGGAATGATCAGTACCGATAGTCCTCAACTTATGACCAGTTGTTTAATGACTGTTTGCGGTCATGACAGCCTCCCTACGGATACTTTACGGCCCTAAAGCAAGCCACCATATAGTCTTGCACTGGGTCCCCCTAGTCCCATAAGCGCATGTTGAGTGCTTGACAACCTGTTCTCATTTACAGTTAGTATCCTGCAATCATGTGATTGCCATTTGCAATCTTCTCTGTCAGCTTCCCCAAAAGGTCAGTGGGAAAGCCATTAGGGAATGTTGCAAATAGAAGGGACGTTGGCTTTGAGGTCTATTCCCCCTCCCCTCCGCAGGGAAGAGAAATCTTCCACCATGTTGGAGGAATAAACCTCAAATCTGGCGAAAATACTCCATGATACTACTTAAAATGATATCACATAAAAACTATGATCTATAGATAAGGAAAGGATAATAGTTTTCACAGGGACTGGATAAGTGGTAAGATAATGAACTAATGTTAAGAATACCAAAGATTTAGGGGGGGGGGGTTACTACCTCATCAAACAAGATATGTGTATCTAAAAGTCTGGAAATGCTATGTGTATTTTTATTTTTTTGTTACCTGGAGGCTAACAATCATCATCATCATGACATTGGAGGAAAAAGGTAATTAAGGGAGAAAGTTTAATGGATCAGGATGGGGAAATTGGCTTCCTTGAAGGAAAAACTAGATTTTCCTCAAAGATTAGAATCCTTATTTAGCATAAGACTTGCTTTGTAGAAGGTTCTGCTTTCGAAAGCAGTTCATGTTATGAAATCTCTAGAGATTATGATATTTTATTTGTGCATGTAGTATTCACACTCTTTTTCCATTTCCAGCAATCCAACCAAAGGCATTATTATTAATCGACCAAATGGCACAGATGTATACAGAGGAGTAATAAAGGATTACACAAATGATGTAAGTGTCTGATTTCCTTGCATAATGATACGGAACAGAGGAGCTAATTGGGGCTCAAACAGTGCTTGATGTTATAAAAGCAGTAATTAAACCCAAATAAAAAATATTGTACTTCCAAATAATAAGAGTGCAAATTATGGAAAATGCTATTTCATTTAGGCTTTTATGCTCCTGAAGGCCATTTTAATCCTGGACTCCACGCTTTGTTTTGTTACCTCAGACCAATTCAGCTGGCACGTACCTTCTCTGCTCTCATCATTCTCTCCACCAGGCTTTTTTTTTTTTTTAAGATCGGAGTCACATCCTATACTGTACTTATCCTTCTGGTTGAGAAACATTGCTGTTGCTTACATATAATGAAGGTGTTATTATATTATATATAATAATAAAGGCAGGATACAAATAAATTAAACAGATACGCTGGTTATGGGTTGTTTGCTACAGATTCAGAACAAAGAGCTCATTTCATTTTTCAATTTGTACCGATCTATAGGATGTTACGCCAGAGAACTTCCTTGCCGTGCTAAGGGGTGATGCTGAAGCAGTAAAGAATATAGGATCAGGAAAAGTATTACGAAGGTAATAGGAAAAAGGATAGACTAGGTTCCCAAAAGATGACTTCGTTGCTAATGTAATTTTATAGACTTTATTTATTTTATAAATAAGTGATGAGTTCCTTTGTGTTTTGCAGTGGCCCCAAGGATCATGTATTTGTTTACTTCACGGATCATGGTGGCCCTGGAATTCTGGCTTTTCCAAATGATGATGTATGTTTTTCCACACAAAATGCCTGCCTGTGTGTCTGCAAGGAAACCAAACAGGAGAGGAAGGGAGGGGGAGAGAGAAAGCTCCTCAGTGTTTATTTCTTTGGTTCTTTTATGAAAAGGAAACCAGAATATCAGCTTCAGAATTTGACACGGGATGCTTGCAGAAATTGTTCTGAATATTGAGGGGAGGTCCATGTGTACGTATGAATAATAGTATGAAAGAATGTATGTATATTGGTTGAGAATTGTAATGAATTTTCCAAGTAGTATATATTTTAGATTGACTTTAAAAATAGAATGTAAATAATTATTGCTTTGATTTCTGAATTTATATCTTCTTTCTCTAATTTAGATAATTTATGAGATTTATTTTACTTCCAACAACTTGGTTTTATCAAAACAGGGACTAAACTCAAAAATCAGGCTTCTTTTTAATCTTGGATATGTGGATAATTATGCCAGTGTATATCTCAAGTTGTAAGGATTTCATATAATTTTGGGGGAGGAATGCTTACAGTGTGTTTCTAATTTTATTTGCTTGAGAACATTGAGAGCTAATTGTGGTCAATTTGTTTTCCAGCTCAAGGTGCAACACCTGAACAAGACAATTAGGTATATGTACAATCATAAAAAATTCCAAAAGGTAACATTCTTATGTTCCAGATATAAAAATACCATAGAAAATTTCTTTGTAGCTTTGCAACTATTTTTACAATAGTTTAATAGGAAGGATGACATTATAGAAAGTTAGACGATTGTGTTATCAAGTATTATAGGAATTATAGTACTATAGCAGTAAACCTGCAAGCTTTGTTATTTATTGCAATCGACTGCATGAAAATCTTGGTTTTGAAGTATCTGGGAATCATACAGTATTCAGTTCTATGCTGTGATACAAAAAAATTGCACTAATAAGCTGCTTGGAATGTGGCCATGTTCACAAGATTATGAGGAAAATGCAAGGGAAATTGATGTTAAATCTGGGCTCAGTTCTATGAAGGCTTCTTTTTCACGGTACTCTGACTGTTATAGCTCTGGTATGATTAAAGATGAGTAAGAATTAATTTGGGACATAAGATGTAAATAGAATAAGAGCAAACTCCACTCCTTTCTAACACTGATGATGTTATCTATGAAATGTGTAAGAAAACCATCAAGCTCAGAGAGAACAAAGGACCCCATAGGTCAGCCCTAGGTACAAATATACTATCATTGCAACTCACTTTTTTAAAAAGTATAGTGTGAAATACAGTGCTACATAGCTAAGTTGTCATCTGTTTTGAATGCCTGCATTGAAACACAAGATGCTTATATTATTCTCTGTTTGATATGAATGCTCATTTCCAGAGAAAAAGATAAAATAGAATCTTTTTTCTTCAATTCTATTAATCTAGAGACCCCAAATAGCATTTAGTTGATGTGTTCTATTTATATTCCCCTTCCAATGTCTTAGAAACTTGTACAATAAATCATCCAATTTGAAATAGAGATTTTAAAAAATAATTGTGTTTAAAGGTACCATGTTCTCATGCAAACAGATTGGAAAGAGTTTCAACTGCCTTTTAGTCAGCATCTTATAAAATTTGTGTTTGCCAACATATGTGAAAATTGTGACTCGCTAGCCAGGATTCCCAATCACTGAGAGGTGCTGACTCAGAATTATATCTTGAGGATTCCAGATCAGAGAGGGCTACTTTAAAAGGCAATATAATAGAGGGAAAAAAGTGAATATAATGAACCAACCACTGCTAAAATATTTCTAATGGAGTCTTCTTTAAATTACAGATGGTTTTTTACATTGAAGCATGTGAGTCTGGATCAATGATGGAAAATTTACCTAATAATATTAATGGTAAGTGATCAGTCAGTATTTTGATGTGGAACTAATAAGTAACACTAGAGAAAACTCAGCTTAATGGAACATTTGAAGGAAAAATTCTCAATCCAAATTTATATCATAGACATTAATTTATGAAATTATAGTAATTTGCAAAGTCACATAATTGACACTTTCATATAATTTGTGCCCATTTATTTGTTGATTCAATTTGGGTGCCACCTTACTCCATTTTATTTTGGGACACTCACAATAATAACATAAAAAATACAGAATGCAAAAATAACCAAAGCAAGTATAAAAATAACAACAGAATAATGACAAGATGGCAGTCCAACAACAAAGGAAACATAAATCACAAACAGGGAAGTCTCAACCACCCTACCCCGAAGTCTGGAAGGTCAACCAGGTATTTAAGTCCTTCTGGAATGCAATATGTTAGTGGTGGCGAACCTATGGCACGCGTGCCACAGGTGGCACGCAGAGCCCTCTCTATGGACACACGCGCGTCGCCCCAGTCCTAGGCCTTCAGCTGGGTTTTATAAAACCTTTTCACTTTAGGCCTCCACCACCGTGTGCAAAAAAAAAAGTTCAATCAATCAATCAGTCAATTTCAACTATTCACGGGAAAAAAAAGATCTTGCAAAGTTGGAATTGATTGATTGAACTTTTTAGTCCCACCCAGTCTGCCGTTACCACTGCAGCCACGCCTACCCAATGGGCCACACCCACCCGGCACCCGACGATACATAAGTGGGTTTTGGGTTGCAGTTTGAGCACTCGGTCTCTAAAAGGTTTGCCATCACTGCCATATATATTTCAGGAGGGACCTCATTCCAAAGAGGAAATACCACTACAGAGGAGACATGCTTCTTGGGTCCTGAAAGGTGACACTCTTTAATTGAGAGGCCTGGAGCATGTCCACTGGGCTGGAATGTATCAGTTAGGCAGAAACCATGGGAGTCTGACGGCCCTCCGGATATCCAGGTCCTATGCCATGTAGACCATATAGATAATAATAATAATAATAATAATAATAATAATAATAATGATGATGATGATGATAACAAAATACAAAGACCTACAAATAGAAATAGAAAGACTGTGGCAAAAGCAAGCAAGGGTAATACCAATAGTGATAGGCTCCTTGGGTGCAATCCCAAAACAGCTGGAGCACCACTTGAACACCGTTGGCATTGACAAATTCGCTATTAATCAATTGCAAAAGGCGGCCTTACTAGGAACTGCTTCCATCCTGCGACGATATCTGTAATACCATCAAATGTCCACATCTGCCTATCCCAGGTCCTTGGTAAGGACTCGATAGGTAGACAAAAATGCCAAATCCAGTCTGAACATCTGGCTGACTGTGCAGTAATCATCAACAACAACAGTAATAATAATAATAATCCCCCAGTGAGGCACTACCTTGACGTGGTTGTGGGGCTTGTGTACTCTGAGGAAGATGAGAGCTATGCCAGAAGTTCAACCATACTGGACAGGTTTCATCAGAGGAGTCAGACAAAGAGTGTCTCTCCCATAAAAATATGGTGAGACGTAAATTAGAGAATGCCATACTGGCTCGGATGTCGCCCGGTTTAACAAGGTCCGCGCTAGATATTGGAGTTCCTGGATATCTGGTGAAAAATGGGTTACAGGACTCAGGACTGTTGGCTGAGCAACCAGGGCCAGCAGCTGCAGAACTACTGGAAGAAAAGGTGTTTACCCGTCGCAGATACACAGTGATGGAAAACAAAGAAATAATGATCTGTTACTACAGATCAAGTCCAACAAGAAGAGGATATCTAAAACGAATGCACCAGTTCTGGAAAGAACAACATCCAGAATCAGAAATAACAGAACAGAGACTAGCAGATCAACGCCGATTTATAACACGAAATAAAATATTCACAGAAACAGAATTGGACGAACTGCAAAGGTTTACCCAGGGCAAAGAAATCAAAGCCTTACCAGAAGTAATTCAGAATGTAGAGGCAAACCAGGGGGAGTTGGCAGTGAAGGAATCTAGCAGAGATATACAACTGTTCTCATTTGGAAACCAGGCACCTCTACCTCAGGAAGAACAAAACCCTCTAACTAAAGAAATAAAAGAATTGAAACAAAGAATAACTGAGCATCTAGAACAGCACAAAAACAACAGAATAAGGCTGCCTGCATTGAAGCTTGTTCCAAAGAAACAGCTAGCACAAGCATTAAAAGATGCAAATACTGCAATAGCAAGTATAAGCACCAATTCACTGCAAGAAACAAACCAACTAATGTACAGCACAGCTGCAGTTATAACAGAATACCTGGGATGCAAAATCAACAAAAAAGAAAAACAAACAAACAGTGCACCACAAAAATGGAAGGTTAGACTAGAAAATAAGATCAGCAAGTTAAGATCACATGCAAGCAAGCTAGAACAGATGAAAGAAAAGAAGCTGAAGAACAAGAAGACCAAAGAATACCTAATCAAGAAATACCACTTAGAAACAAGGAAGATCAGGGAAGCACTGGAAATAATAAAGCAACAAATAACAGCTATAGCCAGGAAAATCAGTAGATATGAAGCTCGAATTGCAAACTATAGGCAGAACCTCCAATTTCAATCCAATCAGAAACGTTTCTACCAATCCATCAATGGAGAAACTGCAAGGAATCAGTCAGTACCTGACAAGGAAGAAACAGTGCAGTTCTGGAAGCAGATATGGGATAACCCAAAGAAATACAACAAGGATGCGGCTTGGTTAAAAGAGGTGGATGCAAATAAAACAGAAGTTGAAATGAAAGAACTAGTAATAACAACAAAAATGGTAGAAAAAAGAGCAAAGAAAATCAAAAATTGGTCAGCACCAGGTGAAGATGAACTGCATGGGTTTTGGTTGAAACATCTAACTGTTATACACCCACTCATTGCCAAGCAGTTCAACAATATACTACAAGGAGGAGAAATTGAAAAGTGGCTAACAACTGGGAAAACCTACCTAATAATGAAAAATCCAGCAAAAGGGGCAACACCAGGTAACTACAGGCCAATTACCTGCTTACCAACAACTTTCAAATTACTAACTGGTGTGGTAGCTGATGCAGTACAACAGCATCTAGTTGAAAACAATCTCTTTCCACCTGAGCAGAAAGGAAACCGCCCCAATAGCAGAGGAACAAAAGATCAACTCCTAATAGACAAAATGATCTTGGAAAACTGCAAGAGAAGGAAGACCAACCTGAATGTGGCATGGATTGACTACAAAAAGGCATTTGACTCTCTGCCACATGATTGGATAATAAAGTGCCTAGAAATAACAGGAGTCAGTAGAAACATCAGAAAATTTGTGCAAAGATCGATGGCACAATGGAAGACACAGTTGCAGATCAATGGTGAGAGGCTGGGAGAGGTTAATATCAAGAGAGGAATATTTCAAGGAGATTCATTATCACCATTACTATTTGTTATTGCACTGTTTCCTCTGTCAACAATACTGAATAACTCAGGACATGGCTATCAAACATCAAAAACATCTGCCAGACTATCCCACCTCCTTTACATGGATGATCTGAAGCTGTATGGAAAAACATCATCTGAAATAGAATCGCTACTCAACAATGTCCATATATATAGCCAAGATATTGTAATGGAGTTTGGCTTGGATAAATGTGCCACACTTACTATCAAACAAGGAAAAATAGTGAAAACTGAAGGAATCAAGATGCCCCACGAAAATAACATTAGGAGTCTTGATGAGGAAGAGTACTACAAATACTTGGGTATCCTTCAAGCTGACAACATCAAGCACACTGAAGTCAAGAAAAAGATTAGAGGTGAATACATCAAGAGAGTAAAAAAGATCTTAAAGTCCAAACTCAATGGAGGAAATACATAAAGGCAATCAACACCTGGGCAATCCCAGTCATTAGGTACACAGCTGGAATAGTGGACTGGACTCAAGCAGAACTAAAAGTAATGGATAGGCAGACCAGAAAAATAATGACAATGAATCATGCCCTTCATCCACGCAGTGACATTGATAGACTTTATCTACCAAGGCAAATAGGTGGGTGTGGAATGCTACAAGTACATCAGATGGTTGAAGAAGAAAAAATGGCTTTGGAACAATATCTGAAGAACAATGATGAAGATGCACTGAAATTAGTATATCAGGAAGGCTTACTGACTACTGGAGAGACAAACTGGCCTACAAGAAAGACCAAATGAAGAACAGAATAGAGGCATGGGAAGACAAAGCACTACATGGCCAATACGTGAAAAAAATAGCTGGGAAAGCAGATAATAATCAGACCTGGCAATGGCTAAGAGCAGGAAAATTGAAGAAAGAGACCGAGGGACTAATTCTGGCTGCACAAGACCGAGCCTTAAGGACAAATGCATACAAAGTCAAAATTGAGAAGACAGCAACAGACAGTAAGTTCCGCCTATGCAAAGAAGCTGAAGAAACAGTGGACCACTTGGTAAGCTGTTGCAAGAAGATTGCACAAACTGATTACAAGCAGCGGCATGACAAAGTAGCTACAATGGTGCATTGGAAGATCTGCAAAAAATATCATTTGCCTGTAAGCAAAAACTGTGGGATCATAAAATAGAGAAAGTCATAGAAAATGATAAAATTAAACTGCTCTGGGACTTCAGAATTCAAACAGACAAGCACCTGCAACATAACACCCCAGACTTAACAATTGTCGATAAGAAAGACAAAAAAGTCTGGATAGTGGACGTGGCAGTGCCTGGAGACAGCAGAATAGACGAGAAAGAATTGGAGAAGATAACAAAATACAAAGACCTACAAATAGAAATAGAAAGACTGTGCAGCAAAAGCAAACAAGGGTAGTACCAATAGTAATAGGCTCCTTGGGTGCAATCCCAAAACAACTGGAGCACCACTTGAACACCATTGGCATTGACAAATTTGCTATTAGTCAATTGCAAAAGGCGGCCTTACTAGGAACTGCCTCCATCCTGTGACGATACCTGTAATACCATCAAACATCCACATCTGCCTATCCCAGGTCCTGGGTAAGGACTCGATAGGTAGACAAAATGCCAAATCCAGTCTGAACATCTGGCTGACTGGGCGTGGTTGTGGGGCTTGTGTACTCTGAGGAAGGTGAGAGCTATACCAGAGGTTCAACCATATTGGACAGGTCTCATCAGAGGAGTCAGACAAAGAGTGTCTCTCCCATAAAAAATATGGTGAGACGTAAATTTCAGAATGCCATACCGGCTCGGATGTCGCCCGGGTTAACAAGGTCC
>NW_024100179.1:0-42327 GCF_016545835.1 Crotalus tigris
TATAATTACAACCACTCTGCTTAAACAAAAATCTATAGTTAGCGTATGGACAATCTTTGTGTGGACAATGGTTAATATTTAAGCAAAACATTACACAACACTTAAATAATGGCATAATTAATGGTATAAAGTCACAATTTTAATTAATGTTGCCAACTGACAAATAAATAACAATATAAAAGCAACAAATAACAAAACCATTTATTATGGGATGATACAAGATTAGACTTAATTAAGAAAAAAGACACCACTTCAGCATGAGATAGCTTTATATTTGCTATTGAGTAAACCAGAGTTTTGGGCTGAAAGTAGAACGAGAAGTTTGTAATCTGCACTGAAATGGAAGTATTTTACTTACTGGGAGACCAAGGGGCCCTCTGTCACCCTTGTGACCTGGTTCACCCTTCAATCCTTTAAGACCATTTAACCCTGGTTCACCCTAAATATAAAAGTATAAATGCTATTTTGTGAAGATGCTGACACGGATACTCAAGCTGGGACAGAAGACAGCCAGTGAAGGATATGAATGTAAATCCAGTTTTCCAACTTAAGTGGTTATGTTTATCAAAATAGATCATCTCATTGCTAGATCATAAAAAAATGGTGTAGAAATAGTCATGACTCCTATTAGAGTAGATAGCATAAAACTATCTATATAAACTTGCATGTTTGAAACATACATCTTGAAATGTTTCTGAATAATTTGGAACAATATGATTTTACTGTCATGTTGCTTATGGCAAATGTATTCCAAATCCATTCATAATCTTGCAGGCTTTCAATAAAATTAATGAAACCAGAAAAATGTGAATGTGATTTGATCAATCAGAATTACAAAGTATTTTTTTTTATACATTGCCTTAACTGGCTTTTTCTTCAGATAGCGAACTAAAATATGCATTATTTAATGAAAACATATTCCAAACCTTTAAGTATGGCTATCATAAATTAAACAGAGGAAGACTGTGATACATTGGCTTATCCTTTCTAATGACCACAATGTAACAGTTACCCCAAAAGTAATTAAATGCTTACTGACAACCAAAGTAAACATTTCTGAAATTCTTTCATAAGGGAACTCTTTTGCCCTGAAAAAATCTAGATATTTCTAATTGTACCAACATTTATAATTTTTTTTTAAAAAAACAGGATAATTTCCAATGAATTTTCCCAATTCTTACAAAGAATTTAAATGTAAAAATAATTCACTACCTCTGCTAAATAAAATTCCATGGCATTTCTAAAGAGGATATATGTACATTATTTTTGTTTAATTTATAGGTTTTGACCATAGAATTTTATGTTTTCCAGATTCTAAAAAAGTAGCATACAATTTATCTTGATTTTGTTTTTTACTATGTATGTATGTATGTACTGTATGTGTGTGTGTGTGTGTGTGTGTGTGTGTGTGTGTGTGTGTGTGTATATATATATATATATATATATATATATATATATATGTAGGTCTTTGGTTGTTCGGGTTTTCTCCCGTGTAAAATTGGAAGTGTCTTGGCGACGCTTCGACGAAGTCCCATTCGTCATCTTCAGGCTGGTGTTTTCAGCTTCGTGCTTTGAGCAGCAATGTGTGGTCTTAGCTGTTTCTTCCTTTTAACTGCCAGTGGGGGTATGAACGGATTGGGTGGGAGCTTGGCTGTGTTCTGATTGGGTGGAGGTGTGTTCTGATTGGTTAGGGGCTTGGCTGTGCTCTGATTGGCTGGGGGGTTGGCTGTGCTCTGATTGGCTGTGGGAGTGTTCTGTTTGGTTGTGCTCAGGTTAGTCTGAGTTGCAGAGGGATTCAAGATTTTGGGCTGCCCTGCCATTCCTTGGCTTCGCGTTCGTGGTCGTGCTTCCTCTTCCTGGAGGGTGTCAGTTTGCTTCATGTATGGATTGGGGGGGTTTAAAGTGGCTAATGATGCAGCTGTGGTCTGGCTTCTGGTTTGTGGTCGTGCCTCATAGTCAGTGTGGCTTTTGGTTTGTTTTTTGCGTGGATGTTTGGTGGTGACATCCTGTGTGGTTTTTGTGAGTGTGGGTCTGGTATCATTTTTTGTGTTAGGGAGTCGTTTGTCAATAAGGGGCGGGTTTCCAACTGGTGGTAGGCAGGAGGTATCATCCGCTTGTTAATGCGTGTGCAGTTTTTCTATCTCGATGGCTTCTCTGATTATCTGTTATTAAAATGTTCACTTTTGGCAGGTTTGGTATTTTGTAAAGTCAAATTTCATGTCCTGTGCCTTTTAGGCGTTGGACCAGGAAGATCGTTGGTTCCTCTTTTTTGACTGAGTTCTTATGGTCTTCAATGCGTGCACTTATTCGTCTGTTGGTTTGTCCGATGTATGTGGTGGGACAAGTGGTGCATGGGATTTCGTATACTCCTTGATTTTCTAATTCAATTTTATCTTTGGGGTTTCTAAGGATGGTGGATATTTTTCTGTTTGTGCAGAATGCTGTTTTGATGTGGTGTTTAGGGAGGATCTTACTGATTCTGTCTGTGGTGCCTTTTATGTATGGGAGGAGGGCTTTGCCGTTTTCTTGTTCTTTGTCTTGGATTTTAGTGGGGGGTTCTTTTTGGATTAGGTTTGTAATCTTATTTCTATGGAATCCATTGGATGTTAGTACATTGGTGAGGGTGTGTAGTTCGGGTTTTAGGTGTTGTTCGTCAGCTAAGCGTTTTGTTCTGGAGATGAGTGTCTTGGCTACAGAGTTGATCTGTGCTGGGTGGTGGTGTGAGAGAGCGTGCAGATAACGGTTTGTGTGTGTTTTCTTCTGGTAGATGGTGTGTCTAGGGAGCCATTGGATTTCTTGTAGACTAAGACACCAGGAAGGGAAGTTGGTTGTAGGCTTCGGTTCCATGGTGAAACTGTATTGGGTGTAGGCTGTTGAGGTGGTTGATGGAAGTTGCCAGTTTGTCTTCACATGTGGCCAAAAACGGACAATTCTCACACACCTAACAGCCCTACACCCAAAATACCAGTTCACCCATGGAAACAGAAGGCTAACAACCAACTGACATGGAATTGACTTAAAAATACCAGAACCATCGCCAAAAAGTGAACATTTTAATAACAGAAAATCAGAGAAGCCATCGAGATAAAAACGCCCACACAGCATGAACAAGCGAGATGATACCTCCCGCCTACCAGCAATTTGGAAACCCGCCCTCATTGACAAACGACTCCCTAACACAAAAAATGATACCAGACCCACACTCACAAAAACCACACAGGAGGTCACCACCACACATCCACGCAAAAAACAAACCCAAAGCCACACCGATGACGAGGCACGACCACAAACAGAAGCCAGACCACAGCTGCATCATTAGCCACTTTAAACCCCTCCAATCCATACATGAAGCAAACTGACACCCTCCATGAAGAGGAGGCATGACCACGAACGCGAAGCCAAAAAATAGCAAGGCAGCCCAAAATCTTAAACCCTCTGCAACTCAGACTAACCTGAGCACAACCAAAAGAACACTCCCCCAGCAATCAGAGCACAGCCAAGCCCCTAACCATCCAGAACACACCTCCACCCAATCAGAACACAGCCAAGCTCCCACCCAATCAGTTCATACCCCCACTGGCAGTTAAAAGGAAGAAACAGCTAAGACCACACATTGCTGCTCAAAGCACGAAGCTGAAAACACCAGCCTGAAGATGACGAATGGGGCTTCGTCGAAACGTCTCCAAGACACTTCCAATTTTACGCGGGAGGGAAAAACACCCGAACAACAAAGACTAATACAAACACCGCGAAAACCATCAGAAAACAAATATATATATTATTATATATATATATATATATATATACACACACACACACACACACACACACACATACATACACAAAATAATAATAATCATAATAGTAGAAATAATAATCAATAATAGCAATAATAATAGCAATAATAAATGCAAATAGCATTAAAGTATATTAGGGCTTTAATTATTCTTTTTGAAGTGGATAAATATTGAACAATGTGTTTGCATGCACATTTAAATTTCCATATATTTTATATAATACTTTGAACCGCAAGGGTGGATTTTTGACTGGTATTGTTAGGAACATGGATTTTCAAATACAAAGATATGGGCAAAATAATTCAAAAGAACATATTAATTTAAGAGAAGAAATGAGCTTGATTAGAAGACTGAAAGACAGCAGTGAAGAAGAAAATATTTTTTAAAAAAACTTCTTAAGTACATAAACACTCGTCCTCTGTTTTCTTAAACTTTTCTGTAAGGTAGTTCCAAATGTCATAGTTTGAAACTATCACCAGACAACTAAATTTTAATAGTGGCTCTCCATAATTAACATTATAGAAAGCTAATTTAGCTTACATTGATGTGGAACAGACACAGGAAATTGCCATAAATCCTTATATACGTTTTGACATTTTATTTTAAGCAGATGCTTAAAGGTTTACGAATATTAAAAAAAAATCACAGAAAAAATGAGACAAGGACAAATTTTAAGTGCATGCCTCAACATGATTAATGAGAATGACAGCATGACAAATTAGGAAAATTATTTTAGTTGTGGACTAAATTCTTTACCTTTGGCCCTGGGAGTCCATGAGGTCCCTAAAAATAAATTAAAAAATAACAATTACAGGATGCATTTCTATATTGTTTCTATATATTATATTAGAGGAGCTCTCTCAGTGTGTATGCATGTGGTTGTGTCCATGTGTATGACTTAGGAAGGGATGGCTGGGCAAAACTGCATTGAGTAATATCTCTTAATTATTTAACAAAAGTCAAGCCAAGTCTAGCAAATTAAAAGCCTCTATCGATTTTCAACTCCAAAATGTTTTTGATGTTTTTACATATTTTGAAAATATATAAAAAACACTGATAACAAGCAGAATCAATAGGATCTTGTTACTTACATTTATATAGTCAAAAGCACCTTTGCAAAATTACTCTTTCACATTTCTGCCTATATTACAATTCATTAGAAAAATATTTGATACTACCTGAACTTTTTTTTGTTTTCCCCCAATTTCTTCTATACTAAGAGCTCCTGAAAACATTAGGTTTTGTTATGTGGACATCTAGGCTTTCAAGGATATGAAACACTGATAGATTGCTTTAATTCATGAACCACACAATAGATAAATGGCTAAAAATACTTACCATAGGTCCTGGTGGACCGTGTGGACCAGGAGAACCTGGAGGACCTATGAGCTGCGTAAAGTATATGCATATAAATATATATATATATTTAGAAAATAAGTTTATCATTTTAACAGACACAGTTGACTGATCTGCTGGGACCATGCAATTAGCTGTAATCCCTTGGATGTGCTACTGGTGTTACCCTTTGTTAGAGCATGTTGTGTTTATTGTTTTTTTATTTCACTTCTGTATCACCCTTCCTAAAGCCCAGGGCAGTTTGCAAATCAAAATAAAAATCATTAAGCAAAACCTATGTCCCTTGTACCACAATCATACAGCGAATCACCCATGGTCATTAAGCAAGACTTCATGTGACCACGACTCCTCATTTTTACTTCACATTTCTCCACTGATTCTGCGAGATGGCTATGAAGCCCATATATGACAATCATGTTGCTTTTAATGTTTTGATTGGTTCAGTTTCATAGTTTTAATATGATATTATGTTGTTTTAATTTCTGATTGGGAGCTGCTCAGAGTTGGTTAAAAAGCAGGTGGCTATTTAAATCATGTGATTGGGGGATAGTGCTTTGGTTGTAAATGCCTGTTGGCTTTGAAGCAGCCAAATCTCAATTACATGATAGTGGGGATGCTTCGATGATCATAAATGCAAACATTGGTCATTAAATTATTTTTTCAGCATAATTTCAAATGGTCACTAAATAGGGCAGCCATTAAACGACAACTGGTTAGAAAACCAAAAGATTATTTTACAGGAACACTGAAAAAATATAGCAAGACTTACAGAGGGACCTTGAGAACCTGGTAATCCAACATCTCCTTTTTCTCCTTTCATTCCATTGGATCCCTACAAAAATGTTATGGTATTATTATAAATACTTTCATCTTATTGGCTGATGAATTTTTATGCAATAAAACATGACTTTACATATTTAATTATAAGACCTAATTTGTCTTATATTGTTATTTAGCCTCCTATTCCAACCAGATAAATTCAATCCAAAGTATCTGAACCATCTTTGGGCTGGCTGAATCTGTGCTGGGTACCAACTTCAATTATTTCAAGATGTCAGGTGCAACTCAAGTGATGTGATCAAAAGGTTTTTTAGGTGTTCCTACAGGATTTGATGTGTTGAAAATTAGTTACAAATATCCTCAGTATGCCTAACATTGAATATGTCTGTGTATTTGGCATATCCACAATAGTCATAATTGTGAAGAGGGTGTCCCTTATATTTTGATGTTCAAAACAATTCTGATATTCAGAACATGCCATGTAGTGTTGGATCTTTGTCAGCCAAGGCATCAGGTTGAGAGAATGATTCTACAGTGACCAATAATGGCGATCCAGAGTTTTAGACTGGGTTCTTCCATACCCCTTGGAGATAGCAGGAACTGAATGTGGAATTATTTGGATGCAATACTTGTATTATATTCTGCTGTATTTTTTCAAGCTAACTTGTAGAAACTTGAAACACACCTACTATGTTAAAGAAGTTTAGTTACAAGAAAAATATTGTCAGATTTATTTAAATATTGCTTTTTTGTTTGAGTTTGAATTGAGTTTAACATTGAACTGTAGGAGATGACCAGGCTGACCAAAGAAGGGGTCAATCATGTTATCAGTTTTGAATTCCTTCACACCTACTAGAGATCTAAATCCATCCCAGCTTGAATTCTATTGACTCTTATCTACCCCCAATTTGTTTTAACCATTAGTAGTTCAGATTCTTATAAAGAGTTTTAGCGAGCAATAAACAAGTATTCATTTGAACCTCTGACTCCTGATTTCCTGCAGTTGATATGAACTTTAAATGTATGAAATGTATCATCACCTTTGTGAGAGTAGTACACTTGAGAAGAAAAATAACTGCCCAAAAACAAGCCAGCAGTGTTTTCAATTCTTTATCTGCTCAGTGGGATGTTATACACAGCTGCTTTCATTTTACTTATACAGTAAGAACCTAAAGATGCCTGATAATGTGGAAATGTTTTCACAGGAATGCTATCGCCTGGTCAGGCTATTAATAATACACTATAAGTAAGAAGGAAAGGAGAAAAAGAAAGAGGGAGGGAGGGAGAGAGAGATGGAGGGAAGGAGAATACTTTAAATACTCTGTGGCACAGTATAATGAGCTAAAATCAACAGTGTTTACCCAGGTAGAATGGCAAATGAATATATTTAAGTTAACATGAAGAATAACACACTTACAAATAATATTGCATTTTAAGCTATTCCTATACTGCTTTATCCTGTAAAGAGTTCACCTCCCACTAAGTTTAATTAATATATTTATTTGAAATTTTGCTAGTTAGCTTTATCTTATCTTGGAGTTAAAACACAGTTAATTGATTTGCCATCAAAGTAGTTGATTGAAAGTTTTCCAAAGGAAGATGAATCAAGAATGATTTATTATTTCTATACCTTTTTGATTTTGCAGGAGAATTTTATTTACATACACTTGGGATTCCTTCCACAAAAAACCCCGTTATTTCTTCTCTTCTTTCAAAGTTTTCCTCAAAACTGTCATTTCTTTTGGTTCTGCTAAGCCTCATTTGAAATTAATTAAAACTACCACTCTTTTCTCCCCCTGTCTTCCATTGCTGTACTTCCTTCATGCAAATCTTTTTGCATAGCACCAAGTAACATGTTCTAAAATAAAAACAATATGATTGTCCTTGAGAAAAAGATACTGAAGCAGTAGTGAGAAATGTTGCTATCAAAGACAATTTTAAACAAACTTACTGGCAAACCTGGAAGTCCAATACCCCCTTTTTCTCCTGGTATTCCTGGGTCACCCAGATCACCCTTTGAACCTTTGGGTCCCTGAAATAGCATATTTATGACTATGAAATGTGCATTATGCTAACAATGTAAATCAACATGAACTAAACCAATGCATTAACTTCAGAAGTAAAAAATGTAATTACATTAATATCTGGCAATATTTTTTATTATTTAAGGATAGCAGTATTTCCTTCCTCCTCCCTCCCTCTCTTCCTTTATATTCAGTTTTTGGTGAACCATTATCATATCATATTCCTTTATCAATAGTAATATCATGAAGACATGTTCAAGTACCTGCTCCCCATCAGCACCAGATAATCCTGGTGATCCAGGTTCACCCTGCAAAATAAAATCCAGCTCCAACTTAAGTCCACTGTGGTATTATTATTTGGAATATAATGTAATTTAATACTAAATAAATAAGTCTGCTTGATCCATGTGCCTTCTCCTCTTACAAGGAACATATCAAAGGCACCTACTTCAGCTCTTGAAATGTTGTCATTTAGTTTGAACTAGGAATTCCGATTCAATTCCAAATATGCTTTCTTGAAACAAGCAACAACAACAACAACGATCATCATCATCCTCACTAGCTCTTGATGTGGTTCAACAAAGTTTCTCTCTCTAATGGCTTCACAAAAGACCAAGAACAAATGGACAGGTCTATAATCTTTGGGATACCAAGAAATTCTTCCCTAAATAGTATTCCCATGAATAATAGATTATATAATCTTGCTTCACAAGTGTTTGGTATTTAAAATTCTTTTAAAGCACTTCAAGAATAACGTAAGAAAATTATGTTATGATCATTTTGTTAAATTTGTTGAAAAAACTTAGTTGTTATACAATAATTTATTATTGTTGAACTAAATATTTTTACTTGAATCATCTTAGTATCATAAGATCTTCAAAGCACACAGTGATAGAGACTTTCATGTCATTATTAATTATATCAAATACATAATGTACTGATAATCACACAAATACAATTGATATGCTCACCTTTGATCCTTGCAATCCTTGGAGTCCAGGTGGGCCTGGAGGACCCTAAATATAAAATTAATTCACTTTATTGCAGTATCCACTCCATACATTCATTAAACTTTTTTCTGAAACATATTTTAATATGTTACGCAAAATAAGCATCACAACAAGAAAACTGCATTAAAACAGTCAAGGACTAACAACACCAATGACAATTGATGACCATATACAGATAGACAGGCAAAATGTGTTACAATTAAATATTAGAATGATATTATTAAACAGCAGTGATGAAATCTGCTTTACAACATGTACAACACTAGCAAAGCAATAGGCTGAATCCTGGCACATAAAAATTCCAATCACTGTGAGCACTAGAATTAATGGCATGCAGTGTTTTATATATATATATATATATATATATATATATATATATATATATATATATATATATATATTCAATCATGATCTCTTGCAGAACTCCTAGTGAGCTTCTGTGGAGCTTAGAGACTCATGGAATCCTAGTTGAGAAGACTATAATCTCATTTCAAAGATGACTGAGTCCCTAGTACCAGAAAATTATGCAGAAAATACTGAGAGAGGAAAACTACAAGATTATTGCCCTTCTCTCTGCATACTTCGAACTAGCAAACTTGTATAATTGTAAATCTTGTAACTAAGTCTTGGATAAAACAAATCTGTATGGAGTTTCATTGAAAAAGGCTTGGTTATTTGGCTGCCTTATAGCAGGGTAAAATATGGTCTGGTTGGCTGTTAATGGTAGGTTCACAACTACTTTCCAAACCCCAGGGTATAACTGCAAAACAAATTGCCCAGTCTCTGCAGAGTTTTAATAGCATCTATTCAAAAAGGTCATCCTTAAAGTTTGATTTTTTTATTTTTAAAAAGTCACACACCTCAATTTCCTGTCAAGAGCTGGGATGAGTGACATTGACAGAAGGTAAACTCCCAAAAATAGAAATAACAAGACAAAAATCTAGCTTGTTTTGTTATGGGGGTCTGATCACAACAATTAAGATATTTGAGGCCAAGTTGGGCTATGCAGATACTATGATGCTGCCAGCCTTTGATCTACATGATTTTAGTCAGAGATCTTCTCTGCTTTGCTATGTGATAAGCAGTAAAGACCAGAAGAATAAGAATTGCCCTTGAGACATTATGCCACACAATTTAATGTAAGTATACAGTAAATCAAAGTAATAATACAAGCTGTCATTGAGCTACCTTTTTTTCTTCCAATACTAATTTAGCATATAGGTATTTCATGCTGATTGCAATATAGTAATGAACTAACGAACAAAGAAAAATCTATTTATATAAAAGTTTCTATAACAAATAAAATAAAGCAAAAGTTTCATTGAAATATTACTAACACTTAATTATCTTATATGAATTATAAAAAACAAAACCCCACAAATATTATTATTATTATAATAACCTTAACCTGTATTTATTTTGTACAACTCTAGGTGTTGTAGATAATACTCCCACTTCCTATTTCATTACAACTCTTTAAGAGGACTTGGGCTGAAAGAATCCAAAAGTCTATACCTAAGGATAGCTAAAACTCATGATTTCCCAATTTTCTAATTCAGCACCTTAACAAGTATATTTCCTGGAAATACCATTGTTTATCTATCTTTGGCTGACTTCTATATTAACTTGCTTTACCTGTAAATTTATGAGAGTAGAGGTAAAGAAGGCCAATGGGAAAATTCAAAAAAATTGAGACTCAGGGATGTTTTCAGCTAGTTAGGTTTCAATGTATGTTAATATTATATTACACATTTTGAAATAATACAAGTATTCCCTTTTAGTCGTTATTGATTCTGAATAGAAAAGGAATATTTTTAAAAGGCAGACGTACTGAAATTTCATCCAACTGTGTTCAAAAATTATTTATTAATGGCACTTAAATATATATAAATTATACTGGATGAAATAAATATAATTTTGAAGCAAACTTGTGATGTATCTTCTAACACAACCAATATGATTTTTTTTTAAAAAAAAATAATTCAGGAAAGTAAGTTACAGGAAAAATCAATCCCTTTTTAAGTTACTGCATTTTAAAATTCCCACTGAAAATTGCACCAATGCCTGGTTTTAATAAACATGGTTAAACAAATTTTACAATGCTAATGAAAGCTTGAATCAATAAAACATTTTTTTAAAAAAAGAAAGCTTGAATCCCTACTTTTTTTTTTTTTTTTGCTGAAATGGCCATACTGCTTCTATTAATTACTATAAGTAGTAAAACTAGAGTCCTAACTTTCCACTGATACACCTGATTTAGAAAATAGAGGTGCTGATAATGCAAAATTAATATCTGGTGGACAAAGACACATTTATAAATCAGAATAACTCTAAACATGCAACACCACAGAAAAAAACAAAACACCGTCATGCAATAGGAATTACCGTGACAGTTAAGGTGGTAATCCTCTGTTGGCAAAATATATTAGCAGAAAATAATGTTACCAGATGTTCAGTTTGAAATAGAATACTTTGCTTGTTTAGAAACAGACTTCACAAAATTGAGGAAAGCTTAAGAGAAGCATTTGACTAGCTCCCCGAAAATAAAAGATTACTCTTACATCTTTACATCTAAGTAATTATACTTAACAATCCATGTATTAAGGTACTTACTTTGAATTACTTTGTTTGCTTTCAAAAAGAAACAGTGCTGTCAGTTTCCTATTATATTATAATGATTTTAAGATCAATTTTTGTAAACTCACAAATAATGCTCTATAAGCATCTGTGGAATTATAAATAATTAAGTGACTATAATTATTTAATGATGTGTGACTTAAACTGGATGATATTTATATGAACAAACTATACAATGCTGAAATATCTCAAATAGTAATGATCTCAATAGAGCAAGATCAAATAAAATTCATATAAATAAAGAATTATGATCAAAATTTAACTAAAAGAAATATTTCCTTATATCTGATCATGACATGGTTTCAAATAAAGTAATTTCTGTGACTTCCAAAAGATGTGCAGAACATGTTTTAGCATTTATCAAAAAGTAACTTTAAATTTTACTTAAATGCTTAATTTAATCATTTATAACCATGTCTAAACAATCAGCATGAGGAAAACGTCTTACTTATATAGATGGAGTACATTAATTCCTGTATTTTGGATGAAAATCCTATTTGTAGTTATATATTATTTTATCACCAGTAAAAGGATTTATTTTAAATGTTCATTTTTTCAGTGTTTTGAAGGTTACTGGAAAGTAAGAATATTATTTTTAAATGTTTATTTCTGTAGTATTTTGACTGCTGCTCATGTATTTATCTTATATTTTGTATGTAGACATTAAATACTTTGTACTTTTCAATGATGAAAGTTTTTTATTCTGTAAAGATTATGGAATGTAGGTTTCATGCAAAAAAATCTTGCTATAACTTATAACTTTCATCTTCAGAAAGGAAAGTTAGTGATTGATCTCTATAGTGAGTCTTTTGTTTACTGCGCTAAGCACCATCCACAGGAATCAAAATTAACTTCTATACAGCTTGAAAAGTTCTTTGAAAAAGTCCTTGAAAAAAGGTAAGGATGAATCTTATACAATATTGGCAAAAGTAACTAAGTTTGCAAACATACAGTATATCTATATAATGAGACATTTTTTTCAGTAGATAGATATATGACTACATTATAAGAATTGTCCCATGTAGTCATTTGTCCTATATTAAAATAACTTCATTTGAAATATACATGTTTGTGAACTATTTTGGATGATAGAAAAAAGCAAGGGGAAAGATACCCATTGATTTGTATCTGACTCCTTTTTTCTTAATGATAGTACAGAATTTGCTTACCATTTTTTTTGTTTTTTTGTTTAACTTCCCAAATTAGTTTATAGCCCTAGTAGTTAGTATTCCCATCTAAATACTAACTGAATCTGACCCTACTTAGCTTCCCCCAAACTAATATATGATTAATTAGCTGCTGCTCCCTGTTATGACATTTTGGATTAACTCAATGCAAATATTTAATATTGAAATATATTCTATCATCTTATTAACCATAAATTGTAAGCAAAGATCTTACAAAAGCAATCATTTATTTAATGCTATCATGGAAAGCAATCATTTATTTAATGCTATCATGGAAGAATGCAAACAAGTAAGATTCCAGATCAGGCTTCCCTAATTTGGTACCTTCCTAAAAGTTGGAACTAGAACTCCCAGCCAATATCAATATTACCTAGAAAATGTATATGTTGATGTGTCAAATACATCCAAGGAACAATAGATTAAGGATAATCTGTTCCAGATAATCATTGTACATGGTGTTTTCTAAAAATACATTTACCCATTGAATCACACCTACTATTTATTATCAACATTTCCAAGTTCTGTTATGGTGGAATTAAACCAGGGATCATATATATGCAAAGTATATGCTTTATTGCTCAGTTATACTGGTAACATATGAGCAACAGCATATTTATTGTATATTAGTTACAAACCTGTAAAGCTTCATGAATATTTCCATTGAAATCAATAATTTCTGTGGCACCTTGGTCACCTTTTTCTCCAGGTGGACCCTATAAAAAAAGCACTGGAAATGTACAAACATGTCGCATTTGTCACAAACCCACATAACAAAATGTTAATGAATGCAGTAAAAACAATTTCATTTTCCTAGCCTCGCTTTGCAAGTATAACTTATTACACTTCATTCCACTAGTATATGAACATTAATGTATTCCTATTTCCACCTATTTCCTAATTTAGCACTCATTCTTTTTCCCAGCAGAGATTGTCTTTGCACAATGTGTTCAAACTGTTTTTTGACAACTGATTCCATTTTTGTTGATAGTCTATCAAAAATGGTAGAAATTATAATTATTTCAGTGTCTTTGTGAGCTCTAAATATGGTTGCTATACCTGTTGTCATTAGCTTAGTCTGCTCTACATTTACAATGAGTTTCTTTGTAATTTTTATTGTATACTTTGAATACATTGTACAATTAACCCACTTTCTTGAGAAATCTATAATGCTGGAAAAGATGGAAGAAGGGAAAAAGAAGATCACCAGTAGCAAAGTGGATGGTCTCAGCTGCTGTGTATTTTCACAGCTATAGTGTCATCAGCAAAGCACAGATTATTGATATTTATTGGACTATTAGCACATGTTAAATCTAATCCCAATCATATCAATATTAGTTTTTAAAACTCTAGAATGCAACTCCAGTTATATCTAATCACCATTTCTTTTTTCTTGTTTTTTTTTGAGAGAGAAAAAGATTTCCAATCTATTTTATAGTCTATGAGTATATGTATGTAACTTAGTTTCATATATCAGTTATTTAATGCACAAGGTTGTAGATGTGTAAATTGTAGTAGGTGCTATGTTTAAAAACAATACCAAATCATTTAGAGTCAGGCAACATTCATTTAATAAATTATTATTAATAATAGTAGACAAATATTTGTGAGAATCAGTATATCTATATGCTATGTGTTAATGAATAATGATTATTTATTAAATAATGATTATTAAATGTGAAAGAACTGTCTATTGGAGGATGCATATTAATACTTCAGTGCTGTTAGAATACATGTTATCACTACTCACTTTTTTCAATGCATTATTGAAGTGGATCTTATAAGTCTAGATCAGTGTTGGTCAACTCCCAGAATTCCCCATCCAGCACTGTATAAAGCAAAGTATAAAGGCTGAGGAATTCTGGGAACTGAGGTCCCACATCTGCCAACATTGAGAAACATTGATATAGATTATATAACCAGACCTGAAAATAATGACTTAATCTCTTTGCCTCAAGGGAGTTATTTTGCATACTGTCAGTTAAGGAACATATTTCAGCTCACTTACCCTTGGTCCCACTGCTCCCAAATCACCGTTATTTCCTGGATCACCCTAATGGGGAAAAAAGTTTGTTATTACAGAAGAAAACTAAAGTCATCAAAACCTCCCAACAGAATTTTGAAGTGGGTACCAAAATTGTCTTAATTTTTTTGAAGATGAAAGCACTGAGAGAAGGCTGAGAATACCATAAGCCAATAAGCTCCTGCAGTAGCCTGATCAATAAAGATTGCAAAGTAATCATTTAGTTATTGATTTGCTTGAGAGAGTCACCAAAAAGGTTCTCACTCCCCCTTAAACAAAATGGAAACAGCCTCCTCTGTTCTCAGTAAATCTTAAATACATTTGAACAATCTACAATAATTACACGAGATTGGTATGAGAAGATAACTGTCTTGTTATGGCATGTTTCCTGCATTTAAATTGTCAATGAAAGTTCTGAAGCTGGCATGGCTGTAATATTGTGGGCAGCTGTTTTCCTCAAGAGCTGCAACGATGGTTGCAGAGAAAACATTTTATAACTGCAGATGATTGGAAGAAAAAGAAACAGCTTTTTAAAAGCTGGGGTACATGGCAAGGAGGGTGTTGCTTTTGTAAAAGCAGGCAAAAATCAAATCTTTTTATCAAAAAGGGATTATGAATTGATTCTAATCATTCTAATCTTCCTGTGAAGAAAAAGATAACGTGGAATGAATAGGAAAGAACTGCAGTAAGGGCAATGTTTGGATAAGTGGCTGCTTAGCCACAGAAAGAATGTGGCCATGGGAAATATCTCAGAAAGGATCCCCCCTAGTGTGGGGGGGGGCGGTGCTGTAAAGGTGACAGAGAAATGTACTTTGAGGCTTGAAAGATTCTATTAATGTAACCTTACAAAAAAGTAGAAAGAATATTTCTGGGTTTGTTTCTTGCCTGGATTATCTTGCAAGGCTGGGCTGTCAGCTTTCTAGCTGACAAACTCAGCATCTTAACTGCTGAGCCATCACACCCCCTTATGAAGAGAAGGACTAGGGATGACATGATAGCTGAGGAGCTGTCACAGACAAGAAGAGGCCAACCTATTCTCCAAAGCACTTGAGGGCAGGACAAGAAGCCACTGGTGGAAGATCATTACAGAGAAATCTAACCTGGAACTAAGAAGAAATTTCCTGACAGTGAGAATAATTAATCCAAGGAATGGCTTGTTTCCAGAAGTTGTGGGTGCTTCATCACCGGACGTTTTTGAGAAGAGATTGGATAACATTTGTATAGGATGGAATGAGGACTCTTATTTGAGCAGGGGGTTGGAAAAAAAGAACTCTAAGGCAGGGCTTTTCAACCAGTGGTACGGGTACCACCTGTGGTACATTGGCACCTGGCAGGTGGTATGCAACCATCCTAGAAAAGTGGTAGCGGGAGAGGGGAATGAGCTGAACTGGTGGCAGCACCACAACCTTTAAAGGAAGCGGTGGTGAGGCCCCTCCTCAAGAAGCCTTCCCTGGACCCAGCTGTTTTGAAGAACTTTCGTCCCGTCTCCAACCTCCCCTTTGTGGAGAAGGTTGTAGAGAAGGTGGTGGCGTCTCAACTCTTGCGATCCTTGGATGAAACCAATTATCTGGACCCTTTTCAATCTGGTTTCAGGCCCGGCTACAGCACTGAGACTGCTTTGGTCACACTGACCAATGACCTCTGGCGAGTCCGGGATAGTGGTTATTCCTCTATCCTGGTGCTTCTTGACCTCTCAGCGGCTTTCGATACCATCGACCATGGTATCCTTCTGCGTCGTCTCGGAGAGGTGGGAGTGGGCGGCACCGTATTGCGGTGGTTCTCCTCCTACCTCTCTGACAGGTCGCAGTCGGTGTTGGCGGGCGGACAGAGATTGACCCCTAGGCACCTCGATCATGGGGTGCCTCAAGGCTTGGTCCTGTCCCCCCTCCTTTTTAACATCTACATGAAACCGCTGGGTGAGATCATTCGGCGACACGGGGTGAGGTATCATCAGTACGCGGATGATACCCAATTATATATCTCCACCCCGTGTCCTTTCAGTGAAGCAGTCGACGTGATGTGCCGGTGCCTGGAAGATGTGAGGGTCTGGATGGGTGTGAACAGGCTTAGACTCAACCCTGACAAGACCGAGTGGCTCTGGGTCTTGCCTCCCAAAGGCCAACTGGATGGTCCATCTTTAGTCCTGGGGGGGGGCAAATTTACCTCCCTCAGTGCAGGCACGCAACTTGGGTGTCCTCCTGGACTCGCAGCTAAATCTGGAACAACATCTATCGGCTGTGGCCAGGGGGACCTTTGCACAGGTTCGCCTAGTGCACCAGTTGCGGCCTTATTTGGACCGGGAGGCTTTACTCACAGTCATTCATGCCCTTGTCACCTCAAGACTGGATTACTGTAACGCGCTCTACATGGGGTTACCCTTGAAGGGCGTTCGGAGGCGGCAGTTGGTTCAGAACGCAGCCACGAGAGCGATTGTGGGCGCGCCAAGGTACGCCCACGTGTCACCTATCCTCTGCGAGCTGCACTGGCTTCCTGTGGGTCTCCAGACGCAATTCAAGGTGTTGGTTATCACCTTCAAAGCCCTTCATGGCATAGGGCCAGGTTACTTACAGGACCACATTCTGCCGCACAGCTCCCAGAGACCGGTGAGGTCCCATAGATTGGGCCTCCTTCAGGTCCCGTCGGCCAGACAGTGTCGGCTGGCGGGCCCTCGGGGAAGAGCCTTTTCTGTGGTGGCTCCGACCTGGTGGAATCAACTTCCCCCCGAGGTTCGAACTACTCCCACCCTGCCGGCCTTTAAGAAGGCCGTTAAAACCCTCCTGTTCCGGCAGGCCTGGGACTGATGTCCCCGGGGGGCCGGGATATGATCGGACTCGTGGTATGACTGCTTTATTTTATTGTTTTATGATTGTTTTAACTTTGTACGCCGCCCCGAGTCCTTTGGGATTGGGCGGCATATAAATATTTGAAAATAAATAAATAAATAAATAAGCCTGAGTGAGAGATGGTTGGAGCTGCAGGGCTGTCAGGGCTCAGCAGAAGTGCCAGGATCAGCAGTAGGCTCCAGCTGGAGCTCAGCACTGATCCTGGTGCTTCTGCTGAGCCCAGAAGAAGCGCCAATCAGCTGGAATGTTGCAGCATCTCCAGGGTCTTGTGATGCTTGGCAACTGATTCATGTTTATGATGGTCACAGTGTCCCAGGGTCATGTGAAGTGACCAAAACCTCTGCAACCACCCAGCAGACAGGGGGAATAAAAACCAAACACCCCCCACCCCACCCCCTCAACAGAAATGCTCACAACAATGAAAACCTCGGACAGAAGGAAGAGCGCCGCCAGGCAGGCAGGCATGTGTCTTACTCGGCTGTGGCTTGGGGGGCACTTTTTTCAGTACCATTGTAACTTCGAACAGTCACTAAGCGAACTGTTTTAAGTCGAGGACTACTTGTACTTTATCACTTTTTTTCCTTTTTTGGGGGGGTCATCAAGTTTTTGACACCTTGCTAGGCGACTAGTGGCACTCAAATATTGCCATATCCTAAAAATGGTACAATGGGTGAAAAGGTTGAAAAGCCCTGCTCTAAGGTCCCTTTCAGCCCTGTTATTTTATGTTATTCTATGTTCTAAGACTGTTTAACAATAAACATTGCTTACATTCATAACAATTAAAATGTCAGAAATGCTTCAAGTTACGGTTAGAGTTAATGAATATCTCAAAGTATTTCCTCCAATTTGGGGCCTCCCAGGTATGTTTGTTTGCAATACTTAGAATTTACTCCACCAACTGTAATCTGGACTGTTAGCTAAAACTTAAAATTCTGTATGTCCAGAAGACATCAGAAGGCATTTTCCAAAAAAAGTTCTTTGTATACTTTCCTGTCAAGAAAGCTATAGCCATCAGTTTGAAAGAGTAAGGCCAATTCAGAAAATTGTTCATTGTAATTACATAATTACAGGTTCTGATGTAATATACAAATTTTCAGACAAAACCGAATTTCCATGATAATTGACTTTTGTAATGCATTATATATGGGGATAAATTCAAAGATTACCTCAAAATTTTACTAATTTACCAGATATATAATTGTTAAAAATAAGGATTTTGCATCTATTATAGAAAAATGCCAACAGACAGTTTTTTCCAGACACAATGGAAACCTGGAGATTTATTCCCATGTTTAAAATTCAGATAATCAGAGAAAGCTGTCCTTTATCTAATGGTAGCACCTTTTTTGGCAATAAAACCCTGGCTTCCTGAAAGCAGGTTATCAGAAATCTATTCTGTCATCTTTTTTGCCTCAGGTCAAAAAAAATTCAGTTATTCCATACTTTTAACATTTTCACTTTTCATTCAGAGCATGCTTTGCCTCTAACTGCTAGTCTTAATGTCTAATGTCAAATAGTATGTAATGTCTCGTTTAATTTTAGTGTAAACCTAAATACTGCACTAAACTGTGGTACTAATCAACGAACTGGAAGAAAAGACAGGACCTTATATAGCAAAGAACTCAGAAATAACTGAAAAGGGAGTTAACTGGGGAGTGAAAACTTTCACTAGGAAAAGCTAAGGGTTATATACACTTTGTCTTTTCAGTTACTGAAAATAATTTTACTACTTTTTAAACTGATAGTCTTTGAACATTCTAGTAAAAGAAACAGACAATGACATGTGCTTACTATACATAGCACCCCATCCACATACAGAATTCACACATGCAAAAATGGCAGTAAATAAATAACTGTGTTGGTTTAGTGTACTTAACCAATAAAACCAGATGTTGCTAATGACTGACCTTTGACCCTTTAGGGCCTCTAGTTCCAGATTCACCTGACCTCCCCTGCATGTTGGAACACATACAAAATGGAGAGGAGACAGAAAAAGTAAAAAGAGAAATATGAAGAATTAGATTTGTCTATAGGATGTAAATGTGTAGAAGAAACTATGCATATTAAAATAGTTGCTATTATAAAGTTACACTACAGAGACAAATGTATATATAAGAAGTTGAGTAATCATGCATGTTATGATGATTTAACACAAGAGGATTATTAGAAGAAAATCTGAATGTGTTTTGTACATGTTCCGTGGAATATTATTTCCTCAACTCCCTGAAAAATATCCTATGACTTCTAAGTGAAGATGTCAGATATACAATTTGTAAGCTGAAAATATTTGTTTGAGTCAATCATTTCTTTCCTACATTGCCTTAGAAATGAGAATTCACCTCTGGCAACTTACAAACCAATACTTTAGTGCTCTTTCTTATCAATAACTTATGTTCTTAAACAAAAATGGCCTTCTTCCAGATCATGCAAAAGATTTAATAAAAATATCAATAGAATTTCTGAATGTACTGGAATCAAGAAACTCACATACACAGTTATGCACAATTATAGAAACAAATGTCACAAATAGTAGAAATCAAATAAAAAGACACTTTGAAGTATTTTGGAAAATGTTTAGGTATGCTGTATGAAATCACATTTGTTAAGTCTCCATTTTCTGTTCTTATTCCTTTTAAAATTCAAATAGTCCCTCAATCTGAATTTCTTGGTAAAACACTGGGGAGAATTCACTGATGCACAAAGAATTTGACACCTAGTCAGAAGCATTTCGCTTGATGGGGTCAAAGGGAACAAATGATGAAAACAGCATTGTATTGATACAATGTAAGCTCTGTTCCTTTTGTTCACAGGTTGTGACATCATATTAATGTACAAAAGAAGAGGAACATGTATCATTCTGATGAAAGGGGAAGATCCTGCAGAAGCATACTACATTCTGGACACCTAGAGAGGGCTGGATCAGTTAAGTACTTAGATAGGAGATCACCATTAATTCCCAGGCTACCAGCTGAATTGGGAATTGGAAAAACATTGTGGAAGAAAGTAATGATAGATCACTTTCATATTATTGCCAAGAAAATTGCATAGAAATATCCATGCAGTCACTACAGTAGAAGGTGAGCAAAATCCATCAGATTCTATTTTCACTACAGTTTTGTTCCAAAGATCAGCTAAAACATTTATTTATTTAAAATATTTATATAGCCACCCATCTTATCACTAACTCTTTGGTCTTATCTATGATGTAGGATCATCTCATATAAAGCAGGACATTATTATGCATAGATTTTAAATTGCTAATGAAAACCTAGAAAATCAGTTGAGTTGCTCCGCAAAGTACAATTTTAAAGGTCCTTCCTTCCTTCCTTCCTTCCTTCCTTCCTTCCTTCCTTCCTTCCTTCCTTCCTTCCTTCCTTCCTTCCTTCCTTCCTTCCTCCCTCCCTCCCTCCCTCCCTCCCTCCCTCCCTTCTGTGTCTGTCTTAGACACAATTACTAACCATATAGAATTTTGAAAATTCTACTTTAAATGATGAAATCTGTTTAAAGTTTCGCCTATGAGCACTCCAACCTTATAGTTAGAAATCAGAATTTTGTTATACTTTTATTTACTTGTTATCTCTAAAGCACTTTAATTCCCATTAAGTATGACTATAAGTAATATTTGCATAGCATCCATTTTTTATTATTAATATGAAACTTCTCCATTTGTTTAATTAACTTTGACTGGACTATGTGGTAAAAATGAATGACATATATTTAAATAACTTGGAATACATCCTCAATCACAATGAAATTGATTTTTCTGGTTCTATTTAACATCCTGAAACAAAGGATGTCTTTAAAAAATGAGCTAAACACAGAGTTCTCAAAGGCCCTCTAAATATTTCAAAGTGAAACCAAACTGACCTTTAGCCCTGGAGCTCCAGGCTCACCTCGTTCACCTTTCCCAGGAGCTCCTACTTCTCCTCTTTCACCCTGTTAAAAATCATAGCACATACACACAGAAGCATCATAAAACATCAGTAACTTTTGATATTGATGAGAGTTGCTGTTGAAACATCAAACAGAAGTAATATCAAAGAGTATGTCAAACTGGCAATTGATCAATACATACATTAGTACAAACCTCTTCTGAGGAGAGTGTGAATAGATTACAGTGCCATTATATATGTTTTTTTTCTCCTTCTGATTTGTCAAAAGTAAAAAATCCCTGAACATTATGGATAAAATAGGAATAATTACAGGTGGAAAAAAGAGGCAAAACAGATAATGCTTCCCATATTTAAATTGTCCAACTTTCATTTATTGGTTTTAGTTTTAGGTATTGGTAACTCCAACTGGTTTCACAAAATAAAAGAAGCTTTAGGCAATACGGTCCCTCTTTTTTTAAAAAAAAAATGAGATGAAGTCTCGGTTGTACAATTAAGAATGTATATAAAATAATCACACTTGCATCATTTCCTACAGAATTCATAGTGGTTTAATTTAATTAATTTATTTTACACACATTACACATTTGTAATGGGTTGAGTTGTGATCTCAGTCTGATAAACTTTCTCTTTAATAAGACTTTAATGGTTGTGGAAGGAAATGTCTATTCCAACGATTAGGCTCCAACTGATCTGATACAGAGCAAATTGTGTGTAATAAGGAAAAAATGTATATTGTACCTTTGTCCCTGGCAATCCTGGCAATCCAGGTTCTCCCTGTGGACCTAGGAAACCCGGTTCACCCTTTTAATAAATAAGCATATTAAAACTTTGTTAATTTAACTGTGAATAATTATAGAAAACATGAATTTTCTTGCAGTTATGTTTTCCCTAGTCACATTTCTAGCTGTAACCTAATAGCTATGGACAGCTACAATTAATCATGTTTGATTTCCATCAGCAAAGAATTCTTCAAGAAAACCCCCACCTAACTTAAGAAAAGCAAGTGAACCAGAAGCTTTTATAGCACAAGACTTTATGAAATGAACACCTGATATATATATATATATATATATATATATATATATATATATATATATATATAATATATATACTTTGTTCATATTTACCTGAATGGAACGGAACTCGAAATAGCTGTATAACAGTTCTCTGTCTTTATTCTTTGTTAGCAAAGCTATACTATGCATATATACTATATATATATATCTATATCTATATATATATATATAGATATGATAGGAAATAAAATGATTCACCAGGGTAATAAACCTATGAATCAATTATTAAAAAGCGCCTACTTTTTTTTTCTCCCCCCCCCCCCTGCCCGTAACCTGCCAGATCCTTCCAGGGGATAGTGAAGCAGGGGAGTGGGGGGGGAGTGGCCATTCTTCAATAGGTGTGGTGAGTATGCGCACCCGACTCCTCGACCTCGTCATCGGGCCTAAATAGGATAACTGCGTGCGGCTGGTCTGTTCCTTTCTATTCATCTCAACCGCCCGTTCATCCTCCTCCATCCTTCTCTCCCTCAATCTTGAGGTGGGCGGGCAAATGTCTCTATGGTTGCAACAGTCTCTATGTTTGAGCTCTTTTCCCTCGGGGGTAGATGGCAGTGTGCATTTCGTGTTTCTTTTACAGTCCTCCTTCGTTCCATCGTTCTTCCTATGGCAAGTTTTTTGTTGTTGAATTTTGGTATTTTTGTTTCTTATACAGGTATCATTTAAGTGATCACATGGGTCCTTTCGAGGTAGTTGTAATTCGTTAACGGTCTGGGGCTGGAGGGGGGGACCTTTCGAATGTGGAGGGGGGAGTAGTGATTCTTCAATTGTCCCTGTGTGTAGTCGCTTTGTGCGCGCTGCGCCCTGTTCGGGCGGTCCGGAAAGGGTAGCGGTGGGGCCATGCCTTCGCTCTTCCTCTTGGGGTAGGTATCGTCCAGGTGATCTCACATGCCCCTCCCAAATAGATATAGTTCGTCGGCAGTCCAAAGCCGAAGGGCAAGCCAGTCGGTCGTGGGTGGAGGGGGGCGGAGGCTCCCCGCCCGTCGCCACCCCCAGCTGTCCGGCGCGTCTCCTGCTATGAGTGATCGATCCGGGGGGAAGGTTAGCAATAGAGTCGTGATCTGGTTGGTCTTTGCAGCGTCCTTCCTCGCTACAAGTAGGTATAGATCGTCGGCAGTCCGAAGCCGAAGGGCAGGCCATTCGGCCATGGGTGGAGAGGGGCGGAGGCTCCCCGCTCGTCGCTACCTCCAGCTGTCCGGCGCATCTCCTGCTGCGGGTGATCGGTCCAGAGGGGAGGGTAGCGATAGAGTCGCGATCTGTTTGATCTTTGTAGCATCTTTCCTCGGCTTGTCTCCTCCTCCCTGCGTCGTCGGTGGTCATACGGATCCTCCGAAGCTCTCCGGGATACGCAAGCGGGGGGAACGGTGGCTTGATCTCTTGAGTTCTTTCTCCTTCTTGCGGTTTCCTCTCTCCTAACTTGGTCCCCTTGATCCAGCGGGGGGCTCTCTCTTGTCTTTCTGAAATGACTGGCATATTTCCTCCCATATGCAGGTGGATTGCCATATCTAAGGGTCTCCCCCCTCCTCCAACCGCGATGTCTTCCTTAGTATTGGTCACCACATTTCGAGTATCTATATCTTCCTTAATGCCATTAGAGTTCTTATTGGAACGTCGGGGGTGCTGTCCTTGATTACTAGTGCTCCACAGCCTTAAAGCCATATATGCCGGGCACAGGTCCACATGCCGGTTAATAGAATTGTCATCCGAGAGCCATGCCTCCTTAAGTAGGCGGCCCCCCTTGGTATTGTCGCTAGCCAATACGCTGACCTCACTGAAATTAAATTTGTGATCTAGTTCCGCCATGTGTGCCCATATTTGAGAATGTGGATCTCCCCTTCTTACTGCTAACTTATGCTCGTGGACCCTGGTTTTAATCCGTTTGGCTGTCTCCCCAACATAGTTGGATCGGCAGTCCATACAATTGATCTTATAAATGGCTGCCGACCTTTCAGTGTTGGGGAGCGGGTCCTTTGGGCGCATTACAGCTGCCCGCAGTGTTTGGTTGGGTCTATGGGCCACTTGTATCTTGTGCGGTGCTAAAATCCTTGCAGTGGCCTCTGAGACGTTGTGGATATAGGGGAGAGTAATACGTGTGGTTACTTGGGATGTGAGTCTTTGGGGTGTGGGGTCACTCCGGGGTCCAGATGGTTTGTTGAACCGATTGATAAATTTGGCCGGGTACCCATTGTGTTTACACACCCGGAAGAGATAATTTCTCTCCTCCCTCTTGGCTCTGGCAGTGCTGCAGTGTGACTCCACTCGCTTGAATAAGGTCCTGACACAGCTGGCTTTATGAGCCATGGGGTGATTGCTCTCAAAGTGTAACATCCTGTCTGTACATGTGGGTTTTCGGTATACCCTGGTAGTCAGACATCCGTCCACCTGGCGCTGTACTAACACATCTAAAAACGCTAAACTGCCCTGGTGTTCCTCTTCCATGGTGAACTGGATGTCTGGGTATACCGAATTCAGGATGTTCATAAAGCCAGTCTTGTGCCGCTCCTTGATGACCGCAAACGTATCGTCCACATAGCGGGCCCAAAATTTTGGTTGGTATTGGGCCAACGCTATGTGTTCCAGTCGCTGGAGCACCACCTCTGCGATCACGCTGGAGATCGGCGACCCCATGGGAGTTCCCTTAATCTGTTCGTATGTCGTGCCCTGAAAGGTGAAATAAGTGTTAAGGCAGACCCCCATTAATTTTATAAGGTCTTCCGTGGACGATACGTTTGCGGTCATCAAGGAGCGGCACAAGACTGGCTTTATGAACATCCTGAATTCGGTATACCCAGACATCCAGTTCACCATGGAAGAGGAACACCAGGGCAGTTTAGCGTTTTTAGATGTGTTAGTACAGCGCCAGGTGGACGGATGTCTGACTACCAAGGTATACCGAAAACCCACATGTACAGACAGGATGTTACACTTTGAGAGCAATCACCCCATGGCTCATAAAGCCAGCTGTGTCAGGACCTTATTCAAGCGAGTGGAGTCGCACTGCAGCACTGCCAGAGCCAAGAGGGAGGAGAGAAATTATCTCTTCCGGGTGTGTAAACACAATGGGTACCCGGCCAAATTTATCAATCGGTTCAACAAACCATCTGGACCCCGGAGTGACCCCACACCCCAAAGACTTACATCCCAAGTAACCACACGTATTACTCTCCCCTATATCCACAACGTCTCAGAGGCCACTGCAAGGATTTTAGCACCGCACAAGATACAAGTGGCCCATAGACCCAACCAAACACTGCGGGCAGCTGTAATGCGCCCAAAGGACCCGCTCCCCAACACTGAAAGGTCGGCAGCCGTTTATAAGATCAATTGTATGGACTGCCGATCCAACTATGTTGGGGAGACAGCCAAACGGATTAAAACCAGGGTCCACGAGCATAAGTTAGCAGTAAGAAGGGGAGATCCACATTCTCAAATATGGGCACACATGGCGGAACTAGATCACACATTTAATTTCAGTGAGGTCAGCGTATTGGCTAGCGACAATACCAAGGGGGGCCGCCTACTTAAGGAGGCATGGCTCTCGGATGACAATTCTATTAACCGGCATGTGGACCTGTGCCCGGCATATATGGCTTTAAGGCTGTGGAGCACTAGTAATCAAGGACAGCACCCCCGACGTTCCAGTAATAACTCTAATGGCATTAAGGAAGATATAGATACTCGAAATGTACTAAGGAAGACATCGCGGTTGGAGGAGGGGGGAGACCCTTAGATATGGCAACCCACCTGCATATGGAAGGAAACGTGCCAGTCATGTCAGAAAGAAAAGAGAGAGCCCCCCGCTGGATCAAGGGGACCAAGTTAGGAGAGAGGAAACCGCAAGAAGGAGAAAGAACTCAAGAGATCAAGCCACCGTTCCCCCCGCTTGCGTATCCCGGAGAGCTTCGGAGGATCCGTATGACCACCGACGACGCAGGGAGGAGGAGACAAGCCGAGGAAAGATGCTACAAAGATCAAACAGATCGCGACTCTATCGCTACCCTCCCCTCCGGACCGATCACCCGCAGCAGGAGACGCGCCGGACAGCTGGGGGTAGCGACGAGCGGGGAGCCTCCGCCCCTCTCCACCCATGGCCGAATGGCCTGCCCTTCGGCTTCGGACTGCCGACGATCTATACCTACTTGTAGCGAGGAAGGACGCTGCAAAGACCAAACAGATCACGACTCTATTGCTAACCTTCCCCCCGGATCGATCACTCATAGCAGGAGACGCGCCGGACAGCTGGGGGTGGCGACGGGCGGGGAGCCTCCACCCCCCTCCACCCACGACCGAATGGCTTGCCCTTCGGCTTTGGACTGCCGACGAACTATATCTATTCGGGAGGGGCGTGTGAGATCACCTGGACGATACCTACCCCAAGAGGAAGAGCGAAGGCATGGCCCCACCGCTACCCTTTCCGGACCGCCCGAACAGGGCGCAGCGCGCACAAAGCGACTACACACAGGGACAATTGAAGAATCACTACTCCCCCCTCCACATTCGAAAGGTCCCCCCCTCCAGCCCCAGACCGTTAACGAATTACAACTACCTCGAAAGGACCCATGTGATCACTTAAATGATACCTGTATAAGAAATAAAAATACCAAAATTCAACAACAAAAAACTTGCCATAGGAAGAACAATGGAACGAAGGAGGACTGTAAAAGAAACACGAAATGCACACTGCCATCTACCCCCGAGGGAAAAGAGCTCAAACATAGAGACTGTTGCAACCATAGAGACATTTGCCCGCCCACCTCAAGATTGAGGGAGAGAAGGATGGAGGAGGATGAACGGGCGGGTGAGATGAATAGAAAGGAACAGACCAGCCGCACGCAGTTATCCTATTTAGGCCCAATGACGAGGTCGAGGAGTCGTGCGCAGACCTCACCACACCTATAAGAATGACCCGCCCACTCCCTGGCGCACTAGCCCTGAGGATGCCGGCAGGTGACGGCGAAAGCTAGGCGCTTTTTAATAAATTTTATAGTTTTATTACCCTGGTGATCATTTTATTTCCTATCATGAACACTCCCAGGGTTCACGTTTTTAATTTTCTTAAACGCGAATATGATAGAGCAGTTCTGCTCAGAGCCAGGAAGTGGGAGAAGTCTACACGACGCATATCGGCCAACTACTGCAAATTAACATTCCTCCATAGATGCATTAAGGAGAATTTAACACCAAAATCATTGAGGAGAAGACCAACGGTGGACTCCTTAGAATGCTGGCGAGCAGTACATCAATTCCAACGACGTACGCTCTATGCACTAATCAATGACCAACATAGGAGGATTCGGCACCTAAAAGCATGGATTCAAGAACACCGAGATTTCTGCAACATGGAATTGAGAAACCAGCATTTCGTGATGCTAGACCAATACATCCGGCAAACCATGACTCAGATGACTCAGCGCATGACGGAGGTGTTCCTAAAAAGAGTGACCACGTTACGTGAGTCCAGTAATAATACCTTGTCGGGAAAAGTGATACACAACCTATCTTCTAAAGTATTAAGCCAGTCACAACTCTCCCTATTACAGCGAGATACAGGCTATAATCTTACTGATGCTAGCGCGCGTGATTTCATAGCAGCGTTAGAGCCTGCTTTGCTCCGTATGGGAGCGGGAGAGGAGACCAAGAACCTAGTCAGGCAACAGGTCACAAGCCTTGTCATGAGCCACAAACGCTACCAAACACTGTCAGCAAAGGAAAAAGTGGCCCTGAGCCAGCTTAAGAAGGATGACACTATTGTCATCCTTCCAGCTGATAAGGGGAGAGCAACAGTTATCTTAGACAAAGAGGTATACGTAAGCAAAGCTCTGGAATTGCTCCAAGACAGTGCTGCTTACAGAATAATTAGCAAAGATCCCTCCACTACGCTAAAGAACCATACCAACAAACTCCTTGATGCCCTGAAACGTAATGGGAGAATGGGGGAGGACGTATTGAGGAGAGTGCGCCCTGGCGATTCAGCGCTTGCCAGGTTTTATGGTTTACCAAAAGTGCATAAACCAGACGTCCCCCTACGCCCCATTGTCGCGTTTAGGGGCACCCCCATCTACGAACTGGCTAAATGGCTGAGCACACGCATCAGCCATTTGACAGATAACAGCAACACCACAGTGAGGTCGGCAGAGGAGTTCCTTGACAAAATCAGGGCCCTGAAGGTGGAAGAAGATGAAATTATGGTCTCCTTTGATGTAGTCTCCCTATTCACTTCCATCCCGCAAGAACTTGCTATTGCGGTTTTGAGGGATCGACTGAATCAGGGAGACCAAAGATTACACCAAGACTCCCTTCGAACGGAAGACCTTATAAAATTAATGGGGGTCTGCCTTAACACTTATTTCACCTTTCAGGGCACGACATACGAACAGATTAAGGGAACTCCCATGGGGTCGCCGATCTCCAGCGTGATCGCAGAGGTGGTGCTCCAGCGACTGGAACACATAGCGTTGGCCCAATATCAACCAAAATTTTGGGCCCGCTATGTGGACGATACGTTTGCGGTCATCAAGGAGCGGCACAAGACTGGCTTTATGAACATCCTGAATTCGGTATACCCAGACATCCAGTTCACCATGGAAGAGGAACACCAGGGCAGTTTAGCGTTTTTAGATGTGTTAGTACAGCGCCAGGTGGACGGATGTCTGACTACCAGGGTATACCGAAAACCCACATGTACAGACAGGATGTTACACTTTGAGAGCAATCACCCCAGGGCTCATAAAGCCAGCTGTGTCAGGACCTTATTCAAGCGAGTGGAGTCGCACTGCAGCACTGCCAGAGCCAAGAGGGAGGAGAGAAATTATCTCTTCCGGGTGTGTAAACACAATGGGTACCCGGCCAAATTTATTAATCGGTTCAGCAAACCATCTGGACCCCGGAGTGACCCCACACCCCAAAGACTTACATCTCAAGTAACCACACGTATTACTCTCCCCTATATCCACAACGTCTCAGAGGCCACTGCAAGGATCTTAGCACCGCACAAGATACAAGTGGCCCATAGACCCAACCAAACACTGCGGGCAGCTGTAATGCGCCCAAAGGACCCGCTCCCCAACACTGAAAGGTCGGCAGCCATTTATAAGATCAATTGTATGGACTGCCGATCCAACTATGTTGGGGAGACAGCCAAACGGATTAAAACCAGTGTCCACGAGCATAAGTTAGCAGTAAGAAGGGGAGATCCACATTCTCAAATATGGGCACACATGGCGGAACTAGATCACAAATTTAATTTCAGTGAGGTCAGCGTATTGGCTAGCGACAATACCAAGGGGGGCCGCCTACTTAAGGAGGCATGGCTCTCGGATGACAATTCTATTAACCGGCATGTGGACCTGTGCCCGGCATATATGGCTTTAAGGCTGTGGAGCACTAGTAATCAAGGACAGCACCCCCGACGTTCCAATAATAACTCTAATGGCATTAAGGAAGATATAGATACTCGAAATGTGGTGACCAATACTAAGGAAGACATCGCGGTTGGAGGAGGGGGGAGACCCTTAGATATGGCAACCCACCTGCATATGGAAGGAAATGTGCCAGTCATTTCAGAAAGAAAAGAGAGAGCCCCCCGCTGGATCAAGGGGACCAAGTTAGGAGAGAGGAAACCGCAAGAAGGAGAAAGAACTCAAGAGATCAAGCCACCGTTCCCCCCGCTTGCGTATCCCGGAGAGCTTCGGAGGATCCGTATGACCACCGACGACGCAGGGAGGAGGAGACAAGCCGAGGAAAGATGCTACAAAGATCAAACAGATCGCGACTCTATCGCTACCCTCCCCTCCGGACCGATCACCCGCAGCAGGAGACGCGCCGGACAGCTGGGGGTAGCGACGAGCGGGGAGCCTCCGCCCCTCTCCACCCATGGCCGAATGGCCTGCCCTTCGGCTTCGGACTGCCGACGATCTATATCTACTTGTAGCGAGGAAGGACGCTGCAAAGACCAAACAGATCACGACTCTATTGCTAACCTTCCCCCCGGATCGATCACTCATAGCAGGAGACGCGCCGGACAGCTGGGGGTGGCGACGGGCGGGGAGCCTCCGCCCCTCTCCACCCACGACCGAGTGGCTTGCCCTTCGGCTTTGGACTGCCGACGAACTATATCTATTGGGAGGGGCGTGTGAGATCACCTGGACGATACCTACCCCAAGAGGAAGAGCGAAGGCATGGCCCCACCGCTACTCTCTCCGGACCGCCCGAACAGGGCGCAGCGCGCACAAAGCGACTACACACAGGGACAATTGAAGAATCACTACTCCCCCCTCCACATTCGAAAGGTCCCCCCCTCCAGCCCCAGACCGTTAACGAATTACAACTACCTCGAAAGGACCCATGTGATCACTTAAATGATACCTGTATAAGAAACACAAATACCAAAATTCAACAACAAAAAACTTGCCATAGGAAGAACGATGGAACGAAGGAGGACTGTAAAAGAAACACGAAATGCACACTGCCATCTACCCCCGAGGGAAAAGAGCTCAAACATAGAGACTGTTGCAACCATAGAGACATTTGCCCGCCCACCTCAAGATTGAGGGAGAGAAGGATGGAGGAGGATGAACGGGCGGTTGAGATGAATAGAAAGGAACAGACCAGCCGCACGCAGTTATCCTATTTAGGCCCGATGACGAGGTCGAGGAGTCGTGCGCAGACCTCACCACACCTATAAGAATGACTCTCCCACTCCCTGGCGCACTAGCCCTGAGGATGCCGGCAGGTGACGGCGAAAGCTAGGCGCTTTTTAATAAATTTTATAGTTTTACTACCCTGGTGATCATTTTATTTCCTATCATGAAACACCCCAGGTTCACGTTTTAATTTTCTTAACCCATATATATTATATATATATATATATTATTATATATATATATATATAGGTCTTTGGGTTTGCTCGGTTTTCTCCCGCTAAAATTGGAAGTGGTCCTTGGCGGCGTTTCGAACGAAGTCCCATTCGTCATCTTCGGCTGTTGTTTTCAGCTTTCGGCTTCAGCAGCAATGGTGATTGTCTTAGCTGTTTCTTCCTTTTAACTGCCAGTGGGTATGAACTATTGGTGGGAGCTTGCTAGTGTGGGCTGATTGGGTGGCGTGTGTTTCTTATTGGTTAGGGCATGGCTGTGCTCTGATTGGCTGGGGGGTTGGCTGTGCTCTGATTGGCTGGGGGGTTGGCTGTGCTCTGATTGGCTGGGGGAGTGTTCTGTTTGGTTGTGCTCAAGTTAGTCTGAGTTGCAGAGGGGTTTAAGATTTTGGGCTGCCTTGCTATTTTTTGGCTTCGCGTTTGTGGTCGTGCCTCATTTTCATGGAGGGTGTCAGTTTGCTTCAGGTATGGATTGGAGGGCTTTAAAGTGGCTAATGATGCAGCTCTGGTCTGGCTTCTGGTTTGTGGTCGTGCCTCATCATCGGTGTGGCTTTGGGTTTGCGTTTTGCGTGGATGTGTGGTGGTGACATCCTGTGTGGTTTTTGTGAGTGTGGGTCTGGTATCATTTTTTGTATTAGGGAGTCGTTTGTCAATAAGGGCGGGTTTCCAAATTGCTGGTAGGCGGGATGTATCATCTCGCTTGTTCATGCTGTGTGGGCTTTTTTTCTATCTCGAATGGCTTCTCTGAATTTTCTGTTTTTATTAAAATGTTCACTTTTGGCAATGGTTCTGGTATTTTTAAAGTCACTTTCTTTTGACTTTAAATTGACTTTAAAATACCAGTGACCATTGCCAAAAGTGAACATTTTAATAACAGAATAATCAGAGAAGCCACGAGATAGAAAAACGCCCACCCAGCTAACAAGCGAGATGATACTCCCGCCTGACCATCCATTTGGATACCCGCCCTTATTGAAAAACGACTCCCTAACACAAAAAATGACACCAGACCCACACTCACAAAAACCACACAGGATGTCACAACCACACATCCACGCAAAAAGCAAACCCAAAGCACACTGATGATGAGGCACGACCATAAACCATAAGCCAGACCACAGCTGCATCATTAGCCACTTTAAACCCCTCCAATCCATACATGAAGCAAACTGACACCCTCCATGAAGATGAAGCACGACCACGAACGCAAAGCCAAAAAATAGCAAGGCAGCCCAAAATCTTAACCCCCCCTGCAACTCAGACTAACCTGAGCACAACCAAACAGAACACTCCCCCAGCCAATCAGAGCACAGCCAACCCCCAGCCAATCAGAGCACAGCCAACCCCCCAGCCAATCAGAGCACAGCCAAGCCCCTAACCAATCAGAACCCACCTCCACCCAATCAGAACACAGCCAAGCTCCCACCCAATCAGTTCATACCTCCACTGGCAGTTAAAAGGAAGAAACAGCCAAGACCACAGCCAAGACCACACACTGCTGCTCGAGGCACGAAGCTGAAAGCACCAGCCTGAAGATGACGAATGGGACTTCGTCGAAACGTCGCCAAGACACTCCAATTTTACGCGGGGGGGGAGAAAAACCCATCAACCAAAGACCTACTACAATACCCGCGCAAACCTCAGAAACCAAATAATATATTATATATATATATATGTATTATATATATATATATATATATATATATATATATATATTTATGAGACTTATATACCGCTTTAAGTGCAAGCACTCTCTAAGCGGTGTACACCAGTAAGCAATGTATGTATATATTTACATTGCCCCTAACAATCTGGGTCCTCATTTTACCTACCCCGGAAGGATGGAAGGCTGAGTCAACCTTGAGCCGGTGAGATTTGAACTGCTGACCTGCTGAACACAGTCAGCTAAAGTGGCCTGCAGTACTGCACTCTAACTGCTGCACCACCTCGGCTCCAATATATATATATATTGGAAAATTTGCATAAAGGACAAGGATTCCTAATATATCTGGGAACTTACAATATAGAACTTCACTGGTGTAAAGGAATAAAAATATGGCAGTAATATGTTGTTACTTGTGCCAATATAGCTAAGTTAAGTTTGTGGATATTTAGATGTATAACTTTTTCTAACACCCTCTTTGCACTTAAAAGTGTTCACCAGTGTTTATTATAATGGTTTCCATTCTCTCTCAGGTTGGCAGGAGTGGATATCTTTCTAAAGCTTTCCCCAAGTCCCTCTGGCTGAGAAGACATTCTCTCACTAGTTTACTGTTTCTTTGGTCTTCTTTGGACCCCAGCCAAAAATACTATAGGAGTCTTACGTGAGCTTTCCTGTAACCAAGATGCCTTCAATAGTTCAAGTCGCCTAGAATCCATTGTGGTTCCTAATCTGTCATTTATTCTTCTTCTCCAAAACTTTCTCTTCAAGTACAGCCACCCTGATTGTTTCATGTAACAATATTTCTGCTTTTTAGAAAGTTTGTTATCTGCTTTCCCGCACACACTTTATTCATGAACTTGCTTGTCTGAAGCTCATGTGACATGACAGCAGACAGCGCTTAGCTGCTATATACTGCTACACAGACCATTCATGACTGTCCCCAAAGATTTCTGGTCCAACTATGTTTCTTACTGGTATATCATTCAAAGCTGCAAAGTAGCCAACTAGTCCCTATAATTTCTTTTCTTAACTTGAATTGCTCTTCCCTCGTTTTTGTCAATTGTTTTGATTAAGTTCATTCAAGAATTCCCATTTAGAGAGAGAGACTAAACCAAAGTAGAGGTTTAGGAGCCCCATCTCTGTCACTTGCTTATCATTTTTTCCTCCCAGGAGGTCTATCTTTTATCTTATTATTACTACTGTCATAATCCCAATCCAATTTTTGTAGCTTTTAGGTTTTCTTGCACCCCTAAGAGCTTTTCTGCTTATCCTGATTTTCTTCAGCAGATATTAGAACCTGTTTAATTAATTAGTGCCTTAGTTTTATTTTCTTAATGCAAATACCAGGCAATTAGGAATTTCATTTGCCTATAGTACATCTGATAAATTAAAATAAATAATCATTACCACATATGTTTTAAGATTTCCCTTTTAATTAAAAGAAATGTTTGATAATATACTATATGGAATCATTGGCATTACTAAGAAAATAGATTTCATCATTTATATTAAACTATATAATGAAAAAATAAATCTATCTTCTTGCTGGTCACAGCATTGCATAAATAAAATTAGTATGAAAAGTATTTCCTCGACATGAGTACAATGGCAGTTCTTCAACAGCTAGAAACATAAAACTGTATTCAGACATGGTATAAAGGCATATCACTGAAAAAAGTAAACTGCAAAAGAAAGAACAAAATTGGTAAAAGAAGAAATAATTATGATATACACTGCAAATTGTATACAAAACAGTGAATGGTTTTCAAATGTATCCTTGTAATGTTTTTCTAATCATTTATGGAAACAACAATCATACTTATCATGGAAGGAATAATGAAGTCTTCAGCAATCTATTTGATAGGTTCAAACTTCTTGAGTATTCACAGACTTAATCTACCATAAAGGCAACTCAGTGGTTACTTTGTTCTCTAATCTGTTTAATCATGATTTCAAGGATGAGAAATAAAAATGGATTGTGTGATCAAAACTACTTTGTACTGTGAGCTTTTGAAAACGTCTTCAGTTTCAGAATGCCATGAGCCAGTTGATATCCTAGAAACATAATATGCCCACTCAAAATACTGGCACATCAAAAATCACACCCATGTTCCATTTTCATTAATTCTCCATATCTCAACCTCTGCTGTGGTCCATACTCATTGATGCCAACTTTCCACAGAATACTATTTATATTTATGTAAGCCTATAAATACATGCAAATACTGTAAATACCTCTCCTCATTCCTTATTCTATTGGAAACTGTTGCTTTTTTAAAAAAAATCAAAGTCAAACCACAGTACAATCCAAGGTATCAATATCCTTCTTCAAGTTATTATGATATATTAAAAAATCCTCAACTTCTTATCAAATGGACCAGAATAATATGATTTTCTATATTAATCTAGAAATGATCCCTAAGAACATTTTTAACTTTTAAAAAATGTTATCATTCAATAATGAAAATCAACTATAGAATTATTCAGTTTACAGGGAAAAGAAGGTTGATTATATAAAAATAGTTTATAGTTCTAGCAGACTACCATATACTTTTGCTACAAATCACAATTGGCCCTATTTGTATTAGAAAATCATTACAGAGTTCTAAAGTGTCAAATTGAGCAATCATAATCACTCATGGCTAGGCACAAACAGATAGTTTATTGTTGATCACTTGTATTACAAGAATCTTGCCAATTTCCCCTGGACCGCGTCCGGAGCGAGAAGATAGGAAGAAGGGGAAAAGCAAGTAGGAAGGTTGAGGAGAAGGAGGAGAGGGGGAGAGTGAGGAGGAAGAAGAGGGAAAGTAGATTAGAGGGTGGATGCGGTTTGGGGGGAAATGGGTGAGCAATACCGAAAGTTGTGTGTATCAATTTGCTTTATTTTTTTATCTGAAGTATTTTTATGAATGTAATGCGTTGTAAAATTGAAAATAATTTTTTTTTACCAAAAAAATGTAGATCTAAGAATTTGATCTCAAATCCCCAAATGGACCCTAAATTGGAATGTATCTTTTGCCATCCTGACCCCTCAATCAGTGGTTCCATCACAAAAGAGACATTGTTTCCTTTCTGAAGATAAGCATAAAAATCTCTGGATTTTTTTAAATAGAAATTAAAAAGATATTGTAGCACCACATAGTAAAGAAAAAGATTAACTTTCTTGAAGAAATATTTTTCATCCACCTTCTCCAACTAGATTTTCCTCAAAAGATATGTTCTTTCTGTCTCAATTAATAAATTGAGAACAAAAAAATATGTTCTCTCTGTCTCAGTGAATTCCTGGGAAATCTGAACTTCAATCAGAGATGGCTTTTCTCAGGTTTTTCCACGATGCTCTTTGAATTTGCCCTTTAAAAAGTCTAAAAAATTTCTATCATCAGAATGGAAGGATTCCATTCTGTGTATGTTTATGTGACAAAAATTCATGACTCTTCATGGAGGTGGGAATTCTAAGTTTTCATTCTGTCCAAAGGGTTACTTATTGGGAAATATTTGATTCTGTTAGCTGACAATTATATTCACAACAGTAATATTTTTGGAATGTGAGATCAATTCCTATTTTCCAGATAGAGTTGGCAAATTTGACATGATCCCTGAAACAAATAGTTAGTCCTTAAATTCTTCTGTACCAAGCTAGGCTTTAGGTTTAACTTCTACTACAGGGCTTTTCAACCTTTTCACCCATTGTACCATTTTTAGGGTATGGCAGTATCCGAGTACCACCAGTCACCTAGCAAGGTGTCAAAAGCTTGATGACCCAAAAAAAAAAGGTAGTCCTCGACTTACAACAGTTCGCTTAGTGACTGTTCGAAGTTACAATGGCACTGAAAAAAGTGCCCCCCCAAGCCACAGCCGAGCAAGACACCTGCCTGCCCGCCTGGTGGCGCTCTTCCTCCTGTCCGAGGTTTTCATTGTTGTGAGCATTTCTGTTGAGGATTGGCAGTGGGAGTGCGGTGGGGGGTGTTTGGTTTTTATTCCCCCCATCTGCTGGGTGGTTGCAGAGGTTTTGGTCACTTCACATGACCCTGGGACACTGTGACCATCATAAATATGAATCAGTTGCCAAGCATCACAAGACTCTGGAGATGCTGCAACATTCCAGCTGATTGGCGCTTCTTCTGGGCTCAGCAGAAGCACCAGGATCAGTGCTGAGCTCCAGCTGGAGCCTAGTGCTGATCCTGGTGCTTCCGCTGAGCCCTGACAGCCCTGCAGCTCCAACCATCTCTCGCTCAGGCTTATGCGGTGCTGCCACCGGTTCAGTTCATTCCCCTCCCCCACTACTTTTCTAGGATGGTTGCATACCACCTGCCAGGTGCCAATGTACCACAGATGGTACCCGTACCACTGGTTGAAAAGCCCTGTTCTAGTACACCACGAAAACTCCACTGTGGGGGAGGGGATACAAGAGCAATAACCAAAGTTGCTATATTGAATCACTATATTACTATGAAACCACCAATACATTCATCTTAATGACAAATTTTGCTTGTTGGTTTATTTATTTATTCAGTTTGGAAGCTGCCTGGCTCTGTAGCAAATCTGAGCAGTTTATAGGTAACAAATTAAAACAAAACAAAACATATTAAGAAGAAAAAGAAGACAGATGATCAGAAATCCTAAACCAAAAAGCCAATTGTCCAATAACAAACCAAAGGGACTCAACCCCCATACTAGCTCAGGGCCTGAGAAAACAGCCATGTTTTAAACAATATACAAAAGGTGAGAAAGGTGAAAGCAGTACAGATCTCCAGGTAGACATGAATTTAAGCATGGCTCTTACATTTTGTAACATGCTACTGCCTAATTAAGAGATATGGAGCATGCCCCCTTGAGTTGATAAGACCAGGCAGGCGGAAATATATGGAGAAATATAATGAGGCCCTATGCCATGCACATTTTAGGTGATAACCAGCACTTGGAACTTCACCCAGAACCCAAATGGCAACCAGTGCACCTGGAAAAACAGTGAGGAAACACGCTCAAACCACAACATACCCATCACTGCCTGTGCTGCTGCATTCAAGATAGCTGTAGTTTGCTAATGGTTTTCAAGAGCAACCCCGCTTAAAGAATGGATCTATCCATCAGATTTCCATAATCCAATTCACAGTAACCAATACATGAGTGATTCTCAAAAGATCTTCCCAGTCCAGTCACTTGTGTAAAGGCCCACATGGCCACAATTGCCGTTTGTTCTTCAAATATTAGCTGGGATTCCAAGAAAACCTCTAACTGTACACCAGCCTTGCATAGGAAACTACAACCCCCATAAACACTAAACTAAAGATAGAAGGACCCGAGAACCAGAGGGGGTGAAACAAAGAAAACAATTTTTGATGCAGGTTTTGTATTATTGGTAGCTCTAGGTCATGGGTAGGCAACCTTGGCTAGCATGGCTGGCTCAGGAATTCTGGGAGTTGAAGTCCACAAGTCATAAAAGAGCCAAGGATGCCTACCCCTGCTCTAGATAAAGCTAGACATACCAAGTGCTTATTTCAGTAAAGAACAGATTTCTATCTTTTTGCTACTTTACTTACTGAATCTTGCTACACCATAAGAGCCATGGTGGTGCAGTGGTTAGAATGCTGTATTTGCAGGCTAATTCTGCTGACTGCCAGGGGTCCTCACCGGCTCAAGGTTGACTCAGCATTCCATCCTTCCAAGGTCGGTAAAATGAGGACCCAGATTGTTGGGGGCAATATGCTGACTCTGTAAATGGCTTAGAGAGGGCTGTAAAGCACTGTGAAGTGGCATATAAGTCTAACTGCTATTGCTTTTACATCATGGATCTAGCCATCAGATTGACTTGTTCTGTAATATTAATCAAATATAGTGCTATTTGACAGAGCTATTGTGAGTCAGAAAATTAAGGGTCTACAATTTTTTCCAACTATGCCATCCAAATAATCAGTTTAATTATAAAAGATGACAGTGGATAAGTATAGTTTCAAAGTGTATTTATATTTATGCAAAAAAATTTTCTATGCAAAAGATTTTGCAGAATTTCAGCATTTAACATTGAGTTGGCCACTGTCTACTGTTTGACTTTTTTGCTGTTTTTGAAAAAAACAACAATACAAGCTTGTTACATTCTTTTACACAACATAAAAGGGATATTCTAAAAAAATGTTGTTTTTGAGTTGTGTGTTCTCATCAGGTACTTCACTGAGAAAACAGAAAGTAAATGAGATTCTATCCAGATTAGCGTTCTTAATGGCATGTGAAAGCAAGTAAACAAGTAATTCCATTTCAATAAAGCATACCTCTGCAATGCAGCAGCAAAGAGAAAACAAAAAGATATCCAATCTGATTTGATTGGTGCGCTTATGGATTCAGAGGCCTTAATCTTCAAAAGCCAAGAATACAGACAGGTGCATTTTGATATTTCTTTAATGGGTAACTGTATGAATTTTTTCAAAGCGGATGGGAAGTCACCCCCTTCTCTCAGGCAAATACAGTGAAGATATTCTTCAAGTTCTTATTGATTCTTATTAGTTCAGTTTTTAATACAGAATGTCTATGAAGTTCATACTAATCATGAATTAAGTTTTATTTCTAATTTCCTTCTCAAAGAAACCAATGATTCTCTCACCATTCAGATTAGCAAAAGCTAGATGGATCAACATTCAATTTTTATTCAACTTTTATGATGAAACAAATACTTCCAATTGAGCTGATTAGGTCTATTGATTAAAATACTGGACCAGAAGCATGTAAGCGTGCTTTCTAGTCCTATTTTAGCCATGGAAGTTAACTGGACTAATCACTCCTCTTAGCCTTAGGAAGAAGGCAAATCATTTCTAAAAATATTGCCTAGAAATCTACAAGGACATTTCCATGTTCTTGCCAGGTGTCCTGCCTAGTTCAAAAACAAAACTAAACAATTCAAAACATAATATGTACTGGTGCAGAATAAGTTGTATGGCATATTTATCAGGATAAAAATTTGGGGGGGGGTTATTTCAAATTAGCTGATAAGAATAGAAAAGAAGGACTGATCCCAAAATGGAAAAGACTAGATAGTCCAGCTGAAAGAGGATGCCTTGAAAATGAGCTGCTATTTGGAAAGAACTGCTTTACTACTAAATTTAATCTTTTTTATAATATCTCTTTTCTTAATTTTGCCACCCACTCTATTTTGGTCCTCCCTCCTTTCTTTGTTGGTATTTCTAGTAGAAAGAGGAAAGCTCTGTGGATGCTTATGTGTGCATACTTGTTTCTTTGTAGGAAGAGTAGTATGAGCAAGAGAGACTGGTGGTATATAGAGATATAGGATAATGTGCCAGTATGTTGCATGTATTTCCAAGTTAATGAGATATAGACAATAGTCTATAGTCTAGCAAGTTTGCTAGAGCCTAGCATGACAGAACAGCACAAGCATGCTTGGAATAAAACTGGGTTTTGCCAGATTAACCTGTTCCATACTATGAAGTTTTATTTTGTATTGGTGTTTCACTGCTATAAAGATGAAATGTTCTCTCGTTGCAGCTATGTTGAAAACTGGAGCTGGTCCAGAAATCAAAAGCAAGATTTTTGGAGGTTGCTTGCAGCCAGGAGTACAATACACTAGTACTGCAAGACCAGTACTGCTTGCCAATTTGTGTATATGGTTAGTTCTGGGTGGAGAGCCAGAACTAACCATATACCATTGTCTATATCGCAACAATAGCAGAGGCATAATCAATAAGGATACAGAAAAGGTCTTCTCAGCACCTTAATCTAGCCTGTAGAATTAGTAGATGTACTTTCTGTCAATGAACATATATCAGGAAGCAAGGGAGATAAGACTGTCAACAATTAGAGTCCATTATTGTTAGTATTGGTGAATGTTTTCTGCAATATATAGCAGGCAGTTCATTTTGCATCTGGAGACCATGCTTTTAATAACCATTTTTTTACTGAAATTTGCAATGATGCTGTCTGCCTCTTCACTTTTGTAAAAGAGTGCTTTTAAAAAGTTTATAGAGGTGAAGATAATTCACCCATTTTTTTTCAACTGAAGAACATAAAATTGAACTGTTAAATTTCAATGGTCCAATCTTGCAGAACTCTATAGGTCAGACATGTCAAACACAAGGCCCGGGGGCTGGATGCGGCCCGCGAAGTGGTTTCATGTGGCCCACGAAGCCCTCCTGGAAACAGTGAGGGAACAGCCCCCTCTGCCTTGGCCCTGGCCCAGGCCAGCTGGGAGCCAATGTACAATTTTGTGGTGACCATCTATGCTAAAACACATTCAGTCTTAGCTCCATAACCCCCCCCCCCGCATGGCCTGAGAGGATTCTCCAGTGGACCATGCCTTGGCACTTGCCCTGGTCCCACCTCCTTCTGCCAGAGACCCTCAGATCTATCCCACTCTTGCCCAGGCCCCCACAGGCACCCTTGACGCGAATGATGTAGAGCTGACCACACCCACCCAGTAGGCCACACCCACTCTATCTACACCCACCTAGTAGGCCGCACCCACCCTGGCCACATCCACCTGGCCCCCTGAGGGCAACCGCAATGCTGATGCGGCCCTCAATGAAATTGAGTTTGACACCCCTGCTATAGGTTATAAACAAAAAGGGGAAAGAACTATATGTAGCTCACTGGCTATAGATTACACAAAATAAAAAACTTAGCTACCCTTTCACTTCTCCAAGTATGGTTGATACCAAGTGATGATCTTAATGTATAGAAGAAAAGGTTTCAGGTATGTTAACAGTGGTCCAAACTGCATGTTAATTATACATGTCCCATATTTATAATAAAACTGTATAGATCAATGTTTCTCAACCTTGGAAACTTCTAAGACGGGTGGATTGCAATTCCTACAATTCTCTTGCCAGCACTGATATAGATAAAACATGTATATTTACCTTAATTCCAGGTAACCCAGGAAGTCCAGGAAGTCCAGGTTCACCCTACCAAATTAAATTATATTGTATTATAATAGAATATTACAATATTTTAATAGTAGGAAAATATTTCACAAATCAAAATATGTTCAGTATGTTGCCGCTACTTCTTACTTTATATCTGCTACTTAAAATACCTTCCCATTTAATACAGTGGGACAAAGTTTCAGTTTATTGGAAAGGACAGTATCATTTTTTATATACTACATGTCTGACAAATCAGATTTCAAATACATCTAGGAAACCAAAATTATTTATTTGAACACATTACCTTT